>NW_014333651.1:70960-80740 GCF_000341935.2 Cephus cinctus | reverse complement strand
ACCCCCCCTCACCCACCTCCTCACGACCGCTCACTTCCATTCTTCGGCAAATCGCAGCATATTTGTCAGATTTTTGTTTGAGAACAAAACGCCAGGATCTCTAAGTGGATTGGTTTCGCTCCTCCACGACAGGGATAACTTATACGTGGCGTTAATTTCAACCGGGATGTACAATAGGTACGTATATACCGGCATCAGGCAATTTCGAGCCAGACGTGAAAGTTGCGCGACAGAGAATTCTCTTGGTGTTTTTCTCTTTATCCTCGATATTCTATTGCCTGCGTATCACGCTTCTCATATATAAATATATAAACTTACCCTTGAATCCTTTTTCCGTGATTCCATCGTAATTCGCTGAATCGGATTCGGCATCCCCTTCGCCTTCGATAGGTGTGTCGATCTGCAAGAAGAAAAAGAAAAAGATTATTTTCACTACGAAGGGACTGGGCCAGCAGCCGCTTCTTCTCGCGTCTCCTTTCCTGCGTCTTCGGATCGCCTCTATACGTTTGCGGGCTGAACGAGGGCATGAACTATCGTTGTTTGTTTTTCCTAGAGAACATCGGACGTAGTTAATACCGCACGAGGAGAAGCGAGAGAGCGAGAGAGAGAGAGAGAGAGAGAGAGAGAGAGAGAGAGAGAGAGAGAGAATCGGAGAGAGGACACGTGTGAACAGCTGCCGACGGCTGCTAGAACGTCTTCCCACGCGTCTTTCCACATCGCATATGTGATATCCTGCGACCGTGTGTCTATAGGCACACGTATTTTTCGAGGGAGGGAGGGAGGGAGCCCGAGGGGTGGAATCCAATGATGGGGTTAGAGGATGGGCAAGGGAATCGTCGGTCACCATTGAATATTTTTATAATAACCATAGAAGCTGGAGAATGAACCGCTTTTAGAAAGACCAGGAGGGCCAAGGGAGTACGAAGAGAAGAAAAATAGTAAAAAGGGGTTGATGACACTTTAGGATTCTAGATTCCTTCACGTCATTTCTCTAGGCAGGACATACGTGGGTGCAAGTACAAGCACAAGCACACTGATGGGACCGTCAGTAGGGTCAGCCTCCCTCTCTCTCTCTCTCTCTCTCCTTCGAGTCGTAATGATCCCTGACCCGAAATAAAAAAATCGTAGGCCCGAGGGGCCTCCGGGCAAAAAGGGCCGCCATAACTTGAGAACGCGGAAAAAAGATGGCCTCGCGGACTCTCGGTTTCGGGGCAGCAGGACCCGGGACGTGGGGCGGGGGAGGGAAGGAGGAATTAAAAAAGCACACGAGGACAGAGCGAGGGTGTGAATATTTGAACTAGCGGTTGACGGAGTGCCGGTGCCCCTTCCCCCCCTTCCCCCGCCCCCTGTCCACTACGTCATCGCTCTCGATCGTTAACCCTTTTGAACGGACCTCATTCTCATTCCTCCACTTCTTCTTCTTCTCCGTGCTCCTTATCCTCTTTCTCATGGTTTTCATGTATTTACGATTCCTCCTCGTTCTTCTTTGGTTCCCTCTGGAGAATCGACGAACGGTGTATAATGGAGTACGTCGCTGCTTTGGATTCCCCGCGAGTAGCACGGGGAGTCAATACCAATGCGATATTTCTCTCTTATGCTCATTTTATCATATTCCTTGGCTCTCTCTCTCTCTCTCTCTCTCTCTCTCTCCCCCTCTCGCCATCTCACCCGACGTAATCACGTCGCACGAAACCCCTTTTCCCATAGGTCTAAATATAGCGAGTGTCGTCCCGATGGCGTGGACGCACATGTCGCCTCCACATTCACATCTGGCCGGTGCCACTTGCTGCTCGGCTCCCGCCCCCCCCCCTCACTCACTCTCTCTCACTCTCTGTACTCGCCAACACAACTGTCTCTCTCTCTCTCTCGCTACCTCACGTGTTTAACGTTAAACCTATGCGAACCGCGCAAGTGCGTCTTATACAATGTGATTTATTTTCAAATGGAATCCTAAAGATTCCTTCCACGTGTGCGCTTATAAGCTATAAGCGCGCAGCACCGTGGAATAAGAATTAAGAATTTGGCAGCCAAGAGACGGCGCGACGCGCGAGGCGCTGCCAAAGTGGCTACGGATCGAAAATGGTGCGGCCGCGTGAAATTCTCGCAAGTGCACCACCACACTGCTCCCGCCTGCTCTCAAAACGGGTGGCTTCTCCATGGATTCTGCTTCTTTCCGGAACTTCTCGTAGCGGGACGAGAGTGACGAGAGAGCGAGAGAGCGAGAGAGAGAGAGTGGGAACTGGAAAAGGACGAGAGCTCGTCTCGGAGGCAAAAGGATAAGCAGCCCGAGAGTGCGGCAGTGAGCGGAGGGGGAGGGGAGGGGAGGGCTATGGCCACTTTTGAAATGCTTGGGAGCAATATAGTGAGTTCGTTATGAGCTCGCCCCGACGTGGTATGGCTCATAATTGTAGAGTCGGGGTTCGAACCGCGTACCTCGGGGCTCTGCCTTCTCTCGGACTAACACCTATTGTCCGAGAATAGAGTCCTGGACGCCGCTACGGTCCAGTTGTCTAGAAGCAGAAGGCACCTGGGTGACGTGGGAGGCGTGGGAGGCGCGGGAGGCGCGGCTGGCCAGGGGAGCCGCAGCCGGACAAGAGGAGCCAAGGAGGCCAGGAAGCCCGGAGGAGCCGAAGAAGCCACGGGAGATCCTCTGCCGAGATGGACAAAATATCCCAGAGCCCAGCTCAAAATTATTAGTTCGAGAATGTCTTAATCCCCGGCAGTGAGCTGCGCCGTCTTCGCCTTAACATAAATTTTTTCCTCCATTTGCCGCGTAGTTGCACCAAGGTAAACCCAAGCGCAAAGCCTCGCTGGTCCACGGAGGAGAGGCTGCACCTTCCTTTTCAGATTTTTCATGGACTCGTTTGCTCTCGGTAAGTGCGCCGTCTGCCTCTTATTTCTCTCAGGACGGCCGCCGCCGCCGCTCTTCTACCACGGGTTCAATTGCGCCTCCTTCCTCTGCCTGCAGGGGAAGAGTCCTGCAGGCAAATATCCTCCCGCAGGACTCCCGACTCCCGTCTCCCGTGAGCTATTCCAGGCTCGCGTCGGCTCATTTAACAGTGCCTTATCCTTGGAGGCTTCGAGGAATCTCTCTGTGTTAACGTCGCGCGTCGAGCCGCAGGACTTAATAAACGTCGCGCGCTGCTTCGCTCGGCCGATTCGCTTCCAGGAGGAACAGGTCGCCGCCGGGAAGGAGTGCGAAGGATTCTAAGGACTTTTGGCAAAGAATGAGAAAGTCCTGCGGTAGCGGGAAACGCGTGTCCTCTCGGCGTGGATGGCGAATATGGCGAGTATAAATTCAAAGTAGATTAATATTGTCTACGGTGCTGTCAGCCCTAGTAGACTTATGGCGCTAATTCGGCCGAGGAATTATTACTTGGGGTTGTCTCGAGTCAGCCCGCTGGCACTCGTGTGTTTTGTCGCGGCTTCTCGACCCACCCCCTGCCTCCTCCTCCTCCTTCCCATTTCCATCCCTCTGGCACCTTCGTCACTTCTGCCCTTTTCCGCACGCATTTAAGAGGCCGGCACGTATCTCCTATATTGCATGAGACTTACCCAGCCTCCCTGTAGCCTCCCTGCAGCCTCCCTGCAGCCTCCCTGCAGCCCTCCAAGCACCGCTCGAGGAACCCGGCAATAACCGTGTACGTCGTCAAGAGTAATATCGCGCACGGGAGTCTGTCCGGGATGCATCGACAGTTTTGGCACGGAGGACACGCCCGTGTCAATTAAGAGCGTGCATGTAGTCCGGAGGTAGGAACACGACGCGACCCAGGAATGAGTAAGGAGAGGGAGGGAGGGAGGCCCCCCCGAACCGGGAGAGCGAGCATTGTCTCTCGGCAGGCAATGGCCACTGGGACGGGGCACAACAGCTGTTTAGCATCTCCGATGCAAAAGGGAAAAAAGTGCCTGGTAATTATTCAAATTATTCCTGAGAAGGGACCCGAACGTCCCGAGAACGTCTTTATACTGTTCAGGGTGGAAGGCAAGCGAAGGGAGAGAAATAGGAGCAGAAGAAGGCCAAAGAATAAGAAGACCCACACGTACCGAGAGAAGACTACTTAACGGTTACTCGCGGCTAAAAAATAAGAAGAAACAAAGAGATTTTTTGCAGCCTCCGAGAATTCCGCGTGGAAGGAAGAATTAGAGTTTTCTCTAGAGATGCTCTTGCCACATTCTCTCGGGCAGAATACAGAAGAGACGAGGGAAGGAGCAACAAAAAGGTGAAAAGTTGAAAAGAGCAATAGTGAAAGAGGCATGGAAGATGGAAGAGTGAAGGGTGGTGGTGGTGGTGGTGGTGGTGGGGGAGGAGGAGGGAGTGTTTCGGCGGTCACTGACACCTCGAGGTGTCGCGTATAAAGCGCCTGATGAGTTTTCCGCTCGATTGGACACTGGGTGAGGTCGGATGGTTTTTCTTAAAGATCCGTAGTACCTAGAGGACCGTATCTACCACTAGGCGAGTCCCGTAGTTCGCGCAGGAGAAGGACAGTTTGTAGAAGCAGAAGCGCGAGGGAGAAGAGGAGAAGAGGAGTATAGGAGGACCGCGATAACGGAAGTCGGGGAACCTTCTTCTCTTGCTCTACCGGTACGATGAATAAGAGACTAAGAAGGTCTTGACATATGAAAGGTAGAGCAGCCAATGAAAGGCAGAAGAGAAGGCGACGGAGGCGAAGGAGGCGAAGGAGACGAAGATGAAGGAATAAGGAGGCCAAGGAACAAGGAGGAGGTATCGAGAGCATCGCGCTGGCCCGTCGTCGATGACAGTGTAACATTTCCACATGATCGAACCTCGGCACGCACGTTAGCCATGGTGCGTGGTGCCCCCCTAGACTCTCGGAGCGACTGTGCTCTATGGTGTAAGGAGCGAGCGAGGCCCAGCATAAACCTGGAAGCAAGGCCCTACGCAGCATCAGAGGCGAAGCATGCTTCCGCCAGGCACAAAGGACGCCTTCATGGTGTAGCGTCGATCTACAAAATTAACCAGCAGCCAGTACTGCCACACACCCGCCGGCTCTCTCTCTCTCTCTCTCTCTCTCTCTCTCTTCTCTCGCTCTCGGGCCAAGTTACGCGTGCGTGAATCATTCTCTCATTCCTGATCTAGATGAAAACCATCGGAGACGAAGCAGGATTCGTTATTGAAGAAAAAAGAAGAGAAAAAAACACCATGGAGGCTGTATCCCATTGAAGACAGTGCCGGAGAGAGAGAGAGAGAGAGAGAGAGAGAGAGAGAGAGAGAGAGAGAGAGGAAATCGAGACGAAGAATAATGATAATAAGGGAGAATAAGATACATGAAGAAAGGAGTGATAGCTTCTCTCTCTCTCTCAGACTGTAGAAGCAGCGGTAGAAATGAGAGCATGGCAAATTGCTGTGCAGGAACGAGATCAGGACCGATTCGCATCCCTACCGCTGCTCGATGGGGTAGCCTTAGTGTGTCGCTTAGCACCCTATCTGCAGGGATCTTGGAGCAACCCCTATCCAGAGCGGTATCATCGCCCATCGCCCATCGCCCCTTCCGCCCCCCAAGGCTGCGTTTGTCGTGAGCATTACTCACTCTCTAGACGCCTACTACGAGGCCAAGAAGAAGATCCACCCTGGCACCACCCCTCCCCCCTGCGACTACATTAGGGGACAAATCCTCCCCCTCCACCTCCTCGGGGATGCCCAACACTCACCGACTGACTCCTCGACCTTCGAGGATAAATGCGTGCGTGCTCAACTGTCCTGCGCCTAGCGCCTACATGCCCGGAGCAGAGATACTCTGAGGCTTCCGGAGACGAGGCTGGCCTCTCTGGAAGGCCCGAGGATACGTGCTCATACGTGCTGGATAAATGGGGCTACGCGTAGTCACACATGTGTCGGAGTCAATAAAAATAATCTAGGAGAGCATCGAAAAGACATATAAAAGACAGGGACAGTTGGGAAGACTCGTAGACGGTTGTAAAGGGCTGGTATAGGCACGCACGTGTTACCACTTGTTCGCAAGGGGCAACCTGTGGCGTTTAAAAGGGTTCTACGCTGCTTCGAATAGAAAGAGGCCTGCAGTCAGCGGTGCGAGTGCACACGGCAGAGAGAGAGAGAGAGAGAGAGAGAGACGCACAGCCACCAGCAGGCAATAAGGGAGATGCGCGCCTGTCCTCTTTCGCCGTACCACATGTCCCTAAGCGGCGGCGAGTACGTTCGCTCTACGTAGCCGATCGCGATCGCGATCAAGAGGATGAGGAAGACTCTTCGCGTCATCTGCGCCAAGGAGTTCACGGCGGCCAAGTGGTGGCCAAGTGGTGGCCAAGTGGTGGCCAAGACAGAAGAGCCCTAACACAAGAGATGGACTGATCCGAGGACGGTTGAATGGCTGGCTGGCTGAATGCTGACTGAATGCTGACTGAATGCTGACTGAATGCCCCCGGTTGGCTTGCAGTGAGGTTAGCATCAACAAACAGAAGCTTAGTTGTGCTGGCAGGAAGACGGCATGGCGTTAAGTGGCCAGGATGCCACGCTGGGCACTACGAAGAAAAGAAATTAACGCTAGAAACGTCACCAGGGGCGCCACCGCCACCACCACCACCACCACCACCACCTTGATCCTTCTTCTCCTTCTCACTTTCTCTTCTCCTCTCTTTTTCCTCTCCTAGCGCCGATAAATAACTGCAATGTACCGTCCATTGGTATTCGCACTGGGCTTGAGCGTCCAGTCGGCGTCGGACTATAACTTATTCAAACGTTTAGGGAGCTCAAGGGCGAAAGCTTCCATAAATCATGGCATTTACAGATTTCCTTTTATCAGAGACTTCTCGAGTATCCTGGACCGCTCTCTTTCGAATACTCTTTCGCTCTCCTCCCCCTCGCGCCGAATCTCCGGGACTCTGGCCTGCGGGGGACTTCTCCACTGCAGTAGTGATGGTGGGTAGTGAGCAGCCGTACAGCCTCCCAGGCAAATACTGACCGCTGACCCCCCGTCATAAATATCCCCATTAATATTAACTTAGGCCCCCGGAAGGCGCGAATCGGCCTCCGAAAAAAAGAACAAGGCCTGCCTAAAGAGATGAGGGAAAAAAAGAGGCAAGGAATACGAGAGGATCTCGTGTGCCGGGGACGAATCTCATATAGGACACAGCTGGGAATTGGCGCCAGGGAAAAATTCATAGCGGAATCCATATTTCCTTTCGCCATGCATTCACGTCAAAACTATATTTCCTCCCGCTGTCTGTGAGAGGAAGAAGAACAGGAAGAGAAGGAAGAGAAGGAAGAGAAGGAAGAGAAGGAAGCAGCGCGTATGAGCGATGCAATATGATAAGAGTTTTCGGAGGTGGGAAGCACCTGGGACGTCGGGACGTCGGGACGTCGGGACGAGTGATTTGATTTTAATGCCGAGTTCACCGGCGCGGATAATTGTCGCCATTACCTGCACGAGAGGGCGCGTTTACTGTCTTCCAGAAGAATAAGAAGAATAAGAAGAACAAAGAGCGAAGGACGCGCGCGCGCGCGCGCGCTGCTCTGCTCCAGGATTCGCAGCATCCTGGTTTTGCTCCGTTCCTCGTGTAAACACAGTTCTAGTTGACTTTCCTCGTCCGCTTCGGCACGAAGACTCGTGGAAGCTACTGCTGCTCGAACTTTTTCCCTTGGCCCGAGTATTCATTGGCGCTACTGTTGTCGCTGGGACTCTCGAAAGGCCAGACTCTTCTTGCTCCAGTGGAAGCTGCGCTTTTCACATTTCCCACCTACACACTGCGGGACATGACTGAGACAGTAATATTTCTTGGTCGCTTCACTCTGCATATTCCACTTGCGGTGGACGATTAAAGGGTTACCACCACCACCACCACCTCCATACTCCTTCCAAGGACTCGTGATCCAATTTGTGTTTCGCTCTTGTGTCTCGTCGTTCGTTTTACGTCGCGCGTATAAAAGCCCCCTCGGATCTTTACAATTTTCTATGGAAAGAAGGGAGAGAGGGAGAGAGGGAGAGAGGGATATGTGGGGCGGAAGAAGGTGCATCAGGCTCGCGGAGACTCCGTAATATAGGATTCTTGATTCCCGGAGGAGAGTCCAGAACGGAGAAGCAAGAGCGAGGTAAGAAGTATGAGAGAGAACAAGGGAGAAAGGAAGATGACGCAAAGAGAGAGAGAGAGAGAGAGAGAGAGAGAGAGAGAGAGAGAGAGAGGCGCGTCCAACGTGGACATTCGTCACACGACATCAAACGCGGCTGCCGCCCGTTGGTGACCGGCCCGAGCGACTCTAAAGACGTAAAGACTCCGCTCGATCAGCCATGAAGAGCGCGCGGTCCAGAAAGACCGAAAAAAATGTCCAAAGAGTTGTGAAAGAAAGAAAGAAAAAAAAAAAAGATGGAAAAAAAAGGTAAAAATATAAATCCTTAAATTCGTATGATTTTCATTGAGAGGAGCCGAAGCTGTATCATTCTTCTGCATCGTCCCAATCAGATTCCAGCTGATTCTCCATTCTCTCCGTTGGCCAAAGATTCAGTCAAGATTAACGGTCTCCAATGGGAAGTAGCGAGTGCCGAGAACCCACTGGCACCAAGCTAGTTTCATAAAATCGCTCGACCGTGAACGAAGGAATGTCTCGGAATGCTGAAATTATTCTATTTGCCGCGCGAATGGATTTCTTTCTTGCTCACGTACGAATCCGGGCTGCAGGTTCGCGCGCCCAGCGAGACGTAATTCCTGATTATTTGGAAACGGCGGCAAAAAGCACATAGGTTTTCCAAATGAGACAAAAAAAAGCATTTGGATGAAAAATTGGGAAAACGAAAAAACATCCGATGCGTCTCTTAAGATCTTAGGCTCCTTCTGAATTCCTGGTGAGAAGAGACCAATTAAGTCTCCTAATCTCGAGGGTGCCTCTCGGCTAATCCAGAGAGAGTCTCGCACAACAGTTGCCGCTCCTCTCTTGCCCTTATCGCGGCCATTGCTGATTGTCAGACTAACTTATCCATTGTCCTTTCTATGCTCCGAGAGCTGGTTGATCTTAAATCTAAATTGCAGACTGTTTGTCACAAGGGTGTGAACCTCCCCCTCCCCGCGCATTCCGCGTGCAGCTCGAGAAAGGGTTAACGCGAATGCGTAGCTACCGGGCCAAGTGTCTCCGATCGAAACTCAAGGAAGAATGGTCCAGAGCTGTACCAGCCGTAGCAACCGAGGAATAGATTCCTGAAGGATGAACAGGTAAGTAGGCACGGGCAGCATCAACGACAGAAACCACGAGAACGGCAACAACAACGGCAACAACGGCAACAGAAACAAGAGCAACAAGAGCAAGAAAAGTGGCCAGCGGAACGGGCTTTATTGGCAACTTTTTGTCCCTGGCAGTGAGAACTTTTTTTCTAGGCCACCGTAACGGCCGACCAAGTCCCGAGATATGCTCGTTTCCATCGTTGATGTAATGGGAATTCGCATTGGACGTTTGTCGAGCGCGCCTTCGAATCATCCCGGCCTTTGCTACATACAGCATCATCCCTATTAAGTCGTAGACAAGCAGGATTACTCTTACCTTGAGGGTCAGTAGCGCACCGGGATAGATCCCTAGGGATCCTAAACTCTCGCTGTGGTCGGTCAACTCGTGCTCCCCCAACATGAGATGCTGATCGAAGGGTCCAGCGCCACAGATCTGCATCGTCTGTAAAATCGAGATAAGGGAAAGGCTATTCCGAGTGACTGTACAGGAAAGAGCCCTGGGAGTGAAAGAAAAGAGGGCAAGAGAAGAGATAGATAAGGCCAAAGGAGTAAGGAGGTTGAATTGCAGAGCCAGAGAGGCGGGGCAAGGGGGGC
>NW_014333651.1:61361-70788 GCF_000341935.2 Cephus cinctus | reverse complement strand
GGGGGGGGGCAAGGGGGGCAAGAGGGGTCGCCGGTCGGTGAGCATGCGTCTGGTAATTGCTTAATTTGTGAAAGCACGTCGGTGTTTGCTGCACGGATTTCGAGTGCAATTCGCGACTGTGTTGGTGCAAACGTATTCAGTTTCGTTTTACGAGCAAGGCACGCCGTGAGCCTGGCGCGAGCGCCCAAGTACTTTTACGAGTGGAGGATCTGTACACACGCACACAGCGAGAGAGAGAGAGAGAGAGAGAGAGAGAGAGAGAGAGAGACGCACCGGATCTTCGGCTTAAGGCACTTGCAGCCCCGATGCACCTGTGCCAGACAATGCTGCTAGAGACAGCTACGGAGTATAGGCTATAGACAACGGAGGACACGGGAGACACGGAGGACGCGGGTGCACGGATCGGACTCTTTCGGCAATTCCTGCGTTATCCAGCCTAACGTAATGGTGCAGCCACGTACGTGCAGCCGTTCTCGCTCGATTTCCTGAGCTGCCGTGACAAGAGCGCCCCCCCGCCCCGCCCCGCCCCGCTCGAATCGAAGGAAAAGAAAAGACCGAGAGAAAGAGGGATAAAAAAAAGACAAAGCGTACGGAATGTGGTAGAAAGTAATATTTACAGCGCGGGCGTTTAGACCAGCCGCAAGATAGGCATTACGTAAAAGTCTCCATTCTCTCTCGTCCACCGACATAATCCGCCCGTCCATCCATCCGTGAGGAAAAAGGCGCAACTACGTTATTGTCCAGGTCCGCGGGGGCTGGAAGGCTGGGGGGCTGGGGGGCTGGGGGACTGACATCGTGTCGCTACTTCGCACTCGATCATGCTACTTCGCAACGATCCAGCATTTTTCTTGGATTCTCGAATTCGCGCGCTTTTCCAAAAGATGCACAAAGTGGCTGCACACGCAGCATTCGCTGCACTCGATCCCATCGAGCAATCATGCCAACTGTTATTTCACTAGGCGTCCGTTTCTTCTCTTTTTTTCGACAAGTTTTTGGTGGCCGTACTGCGTGCCGAACGGGACGGGGATGCGTATGGCTCGCGAATTGGACGGGACGCATCGGTGCACCGAAGAAGATGAGTGCGAGTGCGATAGGAGGGATGGGAGTGCGTGGACCGCTCGTAGAGTGCAGGCGTGAGAGAGAGAGAGAGAGAGAGAGAGAGAGAGAGAGAGAGAGTAAAGTGGAGTGCTCTCGAGAAGTGGTGGAGGCCTGTTATTAGTGCGGGGTTTATGCTCTTTCGGGTTTTTGCCGGTGGCCCCGCGAGATGGCTTCGGCCTCGCAATATAAATACGCTTAATAGTTTAAGCACACTCCCAGGGCCCGCATATGCTAACCAGCCATAACTATGCTTTACTACTCTGGTTCGTGGACCGCGCCATCAACGAGAGAAGCTGCGGCTTCGGCTCTGCAGGCCGATTGTGAATCGACAATGCTTTCATCGGCACACCTACCGCCGCACTGGCTCTGACCATCATGCATTCGCGTAAGGCCAACGAGTCTATAAGTACTCGAAGAAGAAGAAGAAGAAGAAGAGGAAGAAGAAGAGAAGATGCGATTCTTTGGACTCACCATGAGTTTCAGGTCCCTCAGGGTAATAGTCGACGATACCTTGAGCTCGTGGGACTTTTTCGTTTTCCTCCGAGTCCTGGTGGGCCTCGTCGCCGTCGCAGTCTCCAGTTTCGCTCTCTTTGGCTGATTCTGAAAATCCAATGGAATCGTTGCTTCTGAATTCTGCGTCTGGTTAGACTGGCCGAGGAAACGTGCAAGACGTAAAGGAGGAACGCGTGGCAATTGGAGAAATAAGAGAATAAGAAAGAAGTCAAAGTGGAAGAGGAGAGTCAGGTAGAGAAATGACGGTACAGCAGGTGTGTCCCTGTTTGTGGCGGCCATGAAGACTCGTAGCCACTCAGGACCCGTAATCACGATTATTATTGTGAAATGGAGGAGATGGGACCAATTTCCTTATCAACTGCCATCAATCTGAATCTCCCCTTCTCTCCTCTCCTGGCTTCTCGTTTCAGGATTGAAGATGACTCGACAACACTGTAGCAACCCATTCAATGATTTTCTCTTAACGGGAGGAAAGGGGGGAGGGAGACAGAGATCGAGACAAGGATAAAGATTAAGTCAAGAAATAAACAAAAAAAAAGGTGATAAAGACGAAGCTTTACGAAATTGACTAACCTCCGAATCATTATCAGACTTTTGTCCTTCGTAATCATCGATACACTTAATGAAGATCGTTGCTCTCTCGTACGTAAGACTCTCCAGGCGCTCCTTCTCGACCCTGGCGAGCATGCAGGCAGCGCAAGTGGCTGAAAAGAAAAAAGAAAAAAAAAAAAGAAAAGTAAAATAGAATCTCAACTGAGCAAGGTGCCTGCCCGATTCCACTAATCAAATTCGATAATGGACCAAGGGGCTAAAGTCAGGGCTAAACAGTGTTGGCCAGATTTCATCAAGGCCTTAGGGGTTGGCCCAGCAGCCGGCCTCCCAAGGCAACCAAGGGTGGCTCTTATCCATGTATAATAGATTGCTTATGGGTGGTGATTAATACAGTAATTAATAATATACGGTGTGACCGGCGGGGTGTAAGAAGCAGCGACCATTGTTACTGGCTGGACAGCGCAAAAAGCGCTTTAGCGCGTACGCGCTGGCTACGCTAGACCTCTGTGGGAGTGTTACGTCATGTTCAGACAGTTTTCCAAGGGTGAGTGGGCGCTCGAGGGGCGCTCGAGGGGCGGCCGAGGGTCCTGCCGGCCTGAGCCCAGCCTGAGCCCAGCCTGAGCCCAGCCTGAGGGAACAGCCAGGAGGTGTGTGCTCACACCCCTGCGATGAATTCGAGTGTCCACCGCCCTTGGATTCTCCTAATTACTAGCGGTGCGATATCATCCGATAGGAATACCCACCGCTGGAGACTCGACTCACGGAAATGAGGGAGCCTGATATCGGAAATTCTAAAATACGAGAAATCTAAGCTAATGAGGGACGAGATGGCCGATCGGCACCTGACTTAACTACTCGAAAACGATCCCCTCTCGTTTACGAGCCACCACCCACCGCCCATCAGCAATAGCTCCGCTCCAACCCCTTTATTAATCGAGTCATCCTGAAGACACTTTTGCCTCTCAGCGCTGCGCTTGCCAGAGGAAACTCCTAAGGAGTTATTAAGGCCGTTCGCATGTCGACTGACAAAGTCAATTTCAATGAAGGAGTCTAGACGCGGAGGAGGCCGCGGAGGGGCAGGAGAAGGGTTGTCCTCGAATGGAGAGAAGTGTTGTGTCAGGAAATGTAGAACGGAATGCGTTGCGAATCGAGCGAGTCGAACGAATGGAGCGAATGGAGCGAATGGGATGAGTGGGACGAGTGGGTGGGCAGACTCGAATAAACAAGCAGCTTCCCTCTGCAGTGCAAACACAGAACCAGAGCGGCCCGGTTTATTGGCGAATAATACACAATAGGCTCTTCAGAGTATTCCCCGTGTATTTCCCTAAAGTGCCATCCGAGGGCAGTCAAGCCATAAAATAGCGAGCGTGGCAAAAACTTTCTTCGCCGCGAGAAGTTTGCCGGGTGTGGCGGGAGACTACTTCCTTGGGAGGCTGCGGCCGGAGGGGAGGAGGGGAGGACGGGAGGTGGGGTGGCTCACCTAGAGAAGATCTATTTATTCCTGAGAGTCTCGCGCGTCCCACGTCATCATAAAATTCTTAAAATATCCTTCTGTGGTCCTGATTGCCTCCCGTGTCCTCTTAATGATTTTCATAGAATCCTAGAGCAATTAAGGACTATCAATCAAGAAGCCCGAAGAAACGCAACAATGACGAACCTGGAGACGGAACGAATAAATTGAGCCGTGCCGCGAGTTTCGAGTAACCTCCGGAGAATTACAGAGGCTGGAGGGAGAGGGAGAAAGATAAAACGAAAAAAGAAAAAAATAGTCTCGTCCAGGAGACAAAAAATGACCTCGTGACGATGAGGCAACCCTGTAGGAATTGTCTGCCGAGATGATCAGAGATCTTGGGAAGATGCTGCCAGTCGAGGGGTGTGAAGGGAGCTGCTGCGCGATTATCCGATACTTCCGGTTTGACGTACATCCGGTCGAAGACTAGCTGGCCGACGGGAGGTAGTGTAAAGTGGACAAGTGAAATGAGGGAAATAGGAAATTAAGGAGAAGATGAAAAAAGTGCCGTAACACGTGCGCGCTCGTGTCGAACCCGAAGTCTTCGATCAAAATCGAAACCGCGTTAGTAAGGGCGGCGAAATATATTATATTAAAAGGGTCGCCAGTTTCATTCATAACTTCGGAGTCACCCCGTGAATGAAAGATTAATGGGGTGGTGCTTCTCTCTCTCTCTCTCTCTCTCCCTCACCCTGGTCCATCCTTCAGCCGTCTCCTTCTTCTCTTCGATATCTGGATGGACATGCATGCATAGATGCGCCCATATCGCGAGCAACCCCTAACCAGTTATAAGGAACGACTTGCGCCACCAGTTTCACCCTTTTACCCTTTTACCCTTTTACCCTTTTACCCAAACCAGCCAGCCAGCCAGCCAGCCAGCCAGCCAGCCACCCTTACACATCAGCCAAACGTCTTTCCACCCTCCATCCTCCGGATTCACCCTGCCACTTTCTTTCAGCGACGTAACACGACCTGCCGACTTATTCCGAGATGTGCTGAGATGTGCTGAGATGTGCTGAGATGTGGTTAGCAACCCTCCTTTGGCTAGAAACGACTGCGAAGCGCTCTTTGTTGTCGAAGAAACGGAAGATCAGCACAGGCCGCCGCACCGACGTCGTGATCTGGCTTGAGAACGTCGTCGTCGACGATTCCGCTAACGAACGTCTTCGAGGACCACAACAAAGTCGGATACTTAATCCTCTTACGTTAGACGGAAGTCTCGGAGTCGCTTAATCAACAAGCAGCAGATACGCGAAACGAGTAGGAAAATGGTCCAGCGACGGGAGCAACGACGGAGCAGCAAGAAGCATGAGAATTCGCGCAAGTAGAAGTGAGAAAGTCAAAAAGATCGGAAGAAGAAACGTTTTGGCAAAGTGAGAGAAGATAGAAAGTGGTCCACAGGACGGTGGCTAAGCGAGAGCTTTATCCCTGTTTTATCTTGTTTTCGGCGTGGCACCCCCTGGAGCTGAGCATCGGTCATCTAGGCGCTCCATTTAATCCCGTAGGAAAGCCACCCCCTGTGGCGCAAGGGACGAGTGGGATCTCCTGCAGGATAAGAGAAGGACCCAAGGAGGGTCGAGCCGGAGAGGAGCGGCTAATTTGCTCCTGCGAAATTGTCCCCACTCGAGTATCTCGATTCCAACGTTTCTTCTTTTTTTTCTACTTTTTTTTTATTCTTTTCGACAACCACCCTCTAGTAGAAACATTATCCATTTATCTCTGCGTGGCAAGCTAGAACCCTAACGAGAATCCTCATAGCGCCGTCCAGAGGGGGTTTACCTATCAACCACCGCCGCCACCTTCCCTGCAAAGTTATCCTTGGTCCAGAGAAATGCATATATTAAGACGTGTCTGGCACACTTGCCGCTGAACAAATATCCCTCTGGACTTGACCCGCGAGGCGGCTGCCTAGCTGATTGTAGAGGAAGGAGAAGAAACGATAACAGGAAGAAATGGATAAGGGGAGGAAGAGGCTGAGAGTGTTGAGAACATTGGGAATCTGGAAATGTTCGAACTCGTTCTACCACAAGGAGAGAGAGAGAGAGAGAGAGAGAGAGAGAGAGAGAGAGAGAGACAAAGGCTCCGAGCCGATTTGACCCCCGAACCTATTTCAGGATAGGAAATCAGTTGGTGGAAGAGGAGGAGCAAGAGTCCACCACGACCGCACCGCCCGGCCAGACCCACCACCCACCACCCTCGCAAACTAATCTGCAAATTCGAGTTCTAAATCTAAACGCCGTCCGAATATTAATTCCGGCGCGAGTGTAGCGTCGCGGCGCAGCCTTGTTTTGTGATACACGGCCACTGGGATGATACTGGCAGGACGCTACTGGAGACACGGAGTGGGGCCACCGGTGACTACTAGTAGCGGCGAAGGAGGATTGTCCGTTTGATTTGTAGCAGGACGCCTGGAGCGTCGCTTAACGTTATTAATGCGCGAAGCGTCGCGATGCCTCAAGATGCGAAGGTGGCTCAAAGGGAAAACGTAGCCTGTGTACCGGGCAAGAGGGAATAATTTGTAGCATGTAAAATCGGCAAGCGAAAGGAAAGAACGAAGATAGGAAAAGAGATAGGCCGAAAGAGAGAGAGAGAGAGAGAGAGAGAGAGAGAGAGTGGGAGGGCCGCTTAGAAAAGGAAGAGGAGAGGAGAGGGTAGTGTGATTGATACGAGCACGGACGGGACCTAATGTGCTCCGGGCTGCAAGGACCACCCTCTAAGCTTCGAGAGTAGAACGGGCAGAGGTCCGGGCTCGTTAGGCAGGGCCGTATCAGTCACCAAAAGCAACCCCCGATTTTTTGTTCCACCCCTCGGAGAAGAGGCAGACGGGAGAGGGAGGAAAGGGAAAGAGAGAGAGAGAAGAGAGGACGGGTTGCCCTTAAAATAAGCTAAATTGTCTGTTTGCTCTGGACCAGCTCTCGTGTCTCTCCTACAATTCCTCCGGCCATCTCCCTCCCTCCTCGAGCACCAGCATCCCCCCTCGTGTCACACGTACCTTCTAACCCGTTGGCAATGCACCCCCCCCCTCCACCCCCCTCATGTCTCTCGATACAGTCTGGCACACATCGCTCGGTGCCTGAAGAATTCAATAACTCAGGAAACCTCCAGAGAAAAAAGAAACTCGGCTCATCTACATCTAACCTGCGTGTCTAATTCCTAAGCGGAGCCAAGACTGAGACGTCTTCCTCTGGCACGGATCTCCTGGACATGTTACTCCGGAGAGCGAGGATGCGAGTAGGTGGGATACGATCAGGATTCGCTCTCGAGAGAAGGGATGCTGCGGTTGGTGGTGGTGGTGGTGGACGTGGAGGAGAATGAGAACTTTGCAATTCAAATGACTCGGCGCCCGCAGTTAGCGATAGTCGAACGCTGCCTTGACAAATGTCGCAAAAAATCCAGCACCAAGAGACGGACAAGACAATGGGATGTTTAGAGGATGGTCCTTACAGAAGACACGAGATTCACGGCCGCCAACGCGATTCGCCACTGGACACGCGCACCCGTGTAAGAGCACGTGTCCCAGGAGGATATTTGAAATCTAATTGGAAAGGCAGCTGCTGCATCGCACCGGACGAGAGAGAAATGAGAAAGTTCGATTCAGGGCTGGGTGGGACTGTACTGTCGCTGTGCGCGGGTGGTGCGTATCCACCCTGCGACCGAGGGACGGAAGCAGCTCGTCGTTTTTCTGTCGGTTAATTTTCGGGACACTTCTTAATTATAATGAGACACTTTGGGGGGCGCTGGGGATTTATGTAAATCAGGGGCTAATGTCTTCTGACATTATTCTCTCTCCGGAGGAGCGAGGGGCCAGCAGGCAGAGCATTACCGGCTAGCCTGTCTATATCAAGTATCGCTTAGTTCGACGCACAGAAAGGAATCGTAGCTACTGGCTGCTGCTGATTATGAGCATCGGCAGATCGGGTCACTTGGTATGCGCCTGGCGATTCTCTCCAGTACGTGGATGCGCGTCGTCCACGTTCGACGTTCGGAACAACAGACGCTCGCTCGATTCTACGGCAACCAACGATTCTAACCAACACAGTGCGAGGGTTCAGAGTTCACGCGAGGGTGCAGGACACGCTGGATATAACGTATAATGATATCAAGAGAGGCGGGACGCCGAGGGAAAGATTGAGGCCGGATCGGTCGCAGAATCATTTACATAATGACACTCCGCAAGTGCTCGAGGAATTAATTGCCGATAAGATCGAAAACGTCTCGTGGAATAGAGAGACAAAGTCATTAATAGGCCGGCCAGGCATGTCGCCGTTAAATTGATATGTTAATCACCGAATCCCCCGCCGCTCTTGCTGGCAGCTACGTTACACGGGGCTCACCGGCCCTCTTATGTTAATCCACGTGAAAATTTCTGGCAATCACTCTCTATCGCCTACGCTTCTCTCTCTCTCTCTCTCTCTCTCTCTCTCTCTCTCTCTCTCTCCCTTCGCCTCCTCTACTCCGATGCAGTGCTACCGAATTTTCTAAACGTCATCTTCGACCGCACACACACGCCGCCGTTCCGCTAATGCCTTCTCTCTATACTTTTTCTCTTGGGCTAGCTTTTTTTCCTTTTATTTTTTAATGACGCCTAATGACGCTTCGCGTGTCTTAATACACGCACTTCCTCGGAATTCATTTCTCTGGTACCAGTAGCCAGGATTTGAATAATACCAGACACTCTAATCGCTCCACGCTCTCATTACGAATTTTTCATGCTTTTCTTTAGCAGGGCGACCATCCGGTGGCAAAACACCACCGTCCCGACGCTTTTTTTTTTTTCTTTTTTTTTTTTTTTTCATCGAAGCCACCACGTCACCTTTTCTCCTGCATTCCCAATGATACGTCACACGTCGATTAAATATTATGATGGATCTACTCACTGGGCTCCACTTCCAGGTTCTCGTTGATCCTCCGGATGATCAGCTCGTGGTCCAGCTCGTACGATTGCTTGAGCTTCTCCCACTCGTCCTCCGTGACGATGGAATACCTGAGAATCAAATGTTTCTCTATTAAATTAAGGACCCCTAGGAATAAGGGGATAAAGTGGTTGGTCCCTGTAGACTCTGGATTCTCGGGAGGAATTCGCGATTTCCCACCCCCTCCCCATTCAAATCCAGCGAGCTTTTTGCTCGACCTCCCTTAATTATACCGCAAATTAGAAATTTCTTGCGGGCGCCAGGAGCGCCGGGACTTTTTGCGGGGCCAGCTTGCCGGGCCACGGGCCGAACGGCCATGTTAGACTGCCGACTTTTAAATTTCCAAAATCTCCAGTCCTCCTGGACTCCTGGACCATCCTCCGTCTCGCGGGCGCCGGACTGATCTTTGGGTCTCGCGCGTCTCCGACGAGCCAGAATGCAAGCATCAAATCACTCGAGTATAATTAGTTGCGCGGTATTAATTTCCATTCAGCGCAATATGCCGCGCAGATCTAATTTGAATTTTACAATGTCGACAAAAAGTCCCAAACGCGAAATCGCTTCGTCCCGCGTCGCGACGCCCAATCTGTTTTGCCTAACGGCCGAATAATGACCCTAGAACAAACCGAGTGTTCGCAGCGAGATGAAAATCGGTCACTGAAATCGGACATTCTTTGAGCAGACGAACAAAAAGATAATCGAAAAGCAAAAGTCAAATTCAAAGAAAAAAAAGAAAAAAGGGCTGCTGCACCACTGGCAAGAGAGACTGACTAGCTTTAAGGGTAGCGGCGCGAGGGTGGAAAATCTTCTCGATTTCTGAATAGGGGTTGGAGGGGGGAGG
>NW_014333651.1:18532-61248 GCF_000341935.2 Cephus cinctus | reverse complement strand
GGGGGGGGGGGGGGGGGGGGGGATGAATTTGCTCGCGCTAAAGGGTCTCGCGGAGAAAAGTGATTTTTTAACAGTGTCTCCCCGCAGAAGAGGGCTGACTTAAGCCGTCGCTATCTTAGCCAGATAGTGGACAATGGCTTAGCATAATGGTCAGGGGGTTGGAAGCCAGTGGCCCGGGGCGTGTGCCTGACATTTCGGCGTATCCATCACGCAGCAACGGTCTCTGCCTGCCTACTCGCCTACCCTGACTCCTTCTCACAATTCTATGGGGCCGGAGATTCCGGGGATACATGCCGGATGAAAGCTCTCTCCGGAGGTCAGGCACTTTCGCTTTATAATGCACTCTGCAACCCAAGACTCTCCTCTCTCGATCGGGATCCCGATTAAGATAATTTACTCCAAGGACGAATCCGACGTTTCTCGATGCACTTACATGTCACTGTAGGCCGAAGGCTGGTAGACGAAGCCCTTGTGACTCTCGCACAGCAGAATCCCATTGTTGATGGACTTCGGCGGTGGCCTGGGATGATTTTCCACGAATCTGTCAAAAAATAAACATTGACCAATCAGTCGATAAAGAACAGGTCATAGTTTACGAGACTCTATTAATCTCCTAAAGCACCTTCATTGGAAATTTCAAAACTTTTTACCAAAGGTAACCCACCCAACAGCGTGGCTGGCCCTGACGTAAGAAAACGTCGACTATCGATAACGCAACACGCGTTTGTCGGTTTCCCATGTCACCGAGCTCCCTTTGACGTAAGATTCATCTCATCGTTAACGTCAATCCAAAGTATTTAGAAATTGTATCGCCGCGTTTCCGCGATGCCGATTGGCTGCTGCCGTCGTCACTCGAGTTCACGGCATCCAGTCAATTAGACAGACTGCCATTGTTTTTGGAATAATCGTTTAATCGCTCGTGGGCGCAGGGCCGGCGAGAGCGCGCACAAGGACGAGGGCCTGTGGCATAGGGACGAGGAAGTCCGCGTTTCCCGTCCCGCGGGAGAAGCAGGATCAGTCTAATCCGAAGTCGATCGAACGATCGGCGCTTCACGTAGGAAGAATCGAGATGTGCTCGGTGTCTCCGGAGGAAGCTGTGCCGTGGCTCTTAATCGTTCGGAATAATGCAGGGCCGCGGGTCAGGGACGTCGCGGAAGGCACCGATCCTCGGGGAATTTTCTGGGGCTGAATTTCGACGGCGTCAGAGGACGGAAAGTGAGAAGAGAGGGAGGGAGAGAGAGAGAGAGAGAGAGAGAGAGAGAGAGAGAGAGAGAGAGAAGAGGATGAGTGAGGGTGAGGGTGCTCTCCCAGCTCCACTGGAGGGATTGGGGTTGTGCATCATTTTTCACATACTACGAGGGGGCGGACGGTTTTTGCGACCCCCCTTCGCCGCGAGAATCCAGATAATGTCCTTAAAGACAGATATCTCCTGCGCGTCTCCCAACCACTGACGCAACCTATCCAGCGCATCCAGGTGGAGGTTCCGGTTGATCTGCGCTTTCCGAGGGAGAACGAAGGGAGAAGGAAGCACAAGCCGTCATGTAAAAATATAAACGGGAGAAGAGCTCCTGCCACGGCAGCTATTGGCCATTGGGCCAATTGTTCGCTCAGCACCCTCTTCGCTCGGAGTCCTTTGGCGAACGGCGTAAAAGCGAATGCGTATTAATTATGAGGCTTGTTCAAACAGACGTACAGAGAGAAGGCTAGAGGGGATGGGGGGGATGGTCACCGTTGATCCCCTTATTAACGTACGGGAGCGGAGCTCCCTCCATCGTCCCTCCCTGGCCGCCCCCTGGCCGCCCCTTGGCCACCCCTCAGTGGCCAATCTACTACCAGGCCGGAAACCGTGCGAGATGATACTACCTACGCAACCCGCTTTCCGTTCTCGTCCTTCTCCTCGTCCTGGTTTCCAGCAGATCCTGGGAAGCAGCTCCGCCGACGGTTGCGTCGCGCTTTACGCTTTTTTTTCCCTGTCGCTTTGTTTAACTTCTGTCGCCGAATTTTTCCATCCCCGAACGATATTGCTCCCCCGAGATACGGAGATGTGGGTAAACATGCTCGCTCTTCGCTCGAGCGCGCCGGAGAATGGGAATTTCGAAGCTCCGAGTTTTCCGCTTGTCCCGCCGACTCCGAACTGCGATTCCAGGACGCCGCAGGATGGACGCGCTGCGTGCCGAAGGAATCGTCCCCTGAGAAGTCGGGAAAAATTGAACGGCCGATTTTAACTCGCGGAGCCGATGCTGTTGCGCGGATTGTCAAGATTGTCAAGATTGGAAGGATTGGAAGGATTGGAAGGATTGGAAGGATTGCAATGACTGCAGGCGACGCGCAGCGCCGAGTCGCGGATTGGGTGTCGAGATAGTAAAGACAAAAGAGAAATAAGGAGCAGCCGAGTGATTGCGGTTGGAATCTTATTATCCGAAGCTGGGACATAATATCCTGTTCTATGCACGAGCGATCCCGGTGACAGCCCTCATGGGCCTTAATCAACCGCGGCGCTGCTCCTCGGCTGCTCGCGAGCCAACGGTCTTTCCGCCTTGGCTGGAAAAACGTGCTTCTGCTCCACATCCATCGCTTCATGCAGATTCAAGGCAGAGAATGAAGGAGGAAAGAGGACGTGGGAGGGAGATGTGCCGAGAGAGAGAGAGAGAGAGAGAGAGAGAGAGAGAGAGAGAGAGAGAGAGAGAGAGAGAGAGAGAGAGAGAGAGAGAGAGAGAGAGAGAGGCCGCAGAGGGCTAATATATTTCGACCCCTCGATCTTTTTCCGCGACTCGATATTAGCTCGAACAGACCACTTTCCACGAGCGACACGATTATTTGAGATACGAGGGATTCCTGCCACTCTCTTTCCCCTTTACTCTCTCTCTCTCTCTCTCTCTCTCTCTAGGCAAACGCTGGCCACGCGCCCTACGACCCCGTTTCTGTTTCCTCCTCCTCCTCCTGGTTCTCCACCTTCCCCATTCAGTCCTTCCTCCTTCCATCCCTTCGCCGGTTCCTCGGGCCGCTTCGCCCATCCTGGCTGCGGCTCTGCAGTCTGCGTATGCGGCCTGTGTAGCCCGTGTAGCCCGTGCAGCCCGTGTAGCCTCGGCAACTCCGCCGGCGCGTCCCGTTTCCAGAAATAAATCTTATGTTTTCGCGTATAAGCGGCCTTTTAATATCACCCAGGTTGATTTACTGACGTAGACCATGCATCTACGTGGCGAGCAACAGAGTAGGAGAGATGGATAGAGAGCGAGAGAGAGAGAGAGAGAGAGAGAGAGAGGACCCTTCCTCGCGTGACATTTGTCTTCCTGCGAGGACGCGCCAAGGGAAACGAGTGGCTGGCCCTTGATTTAACGTTTCCCGTCACCGCCACCACCGCTACCATCGCCACCCATATTCCTATTTGGCTAAAGGCCCTCAGGACTTTCATCAGTCCCCGCACGACGGCATTAGCGACTGTGGACCCTCTAGAAATGTTCACCTATCGGCTGCTGGGTGGACCAGCATCTGTAGGCGCACGTACATGCATTTATCCTCGCTCACGCGTGACCCACTGCTTGATCTCTCAAAGGAGGCTGCGAGAGGAGCAGAGCAGCAGCAGCAGCAGCAGCAGCCTCTGAAGGAGAGGAGAGGAGGCAGAATCGTGTATCGAGAGGATGAGGCCGCGTGTAATATGCATCTGGACGGGATGATTGTCAAGGCGAAACAAGATAAAAGGAAACTTTCGATGCCGGCCGTAGCCTATAGGTTGTATGGGCAGGAGCATTCGAGCGTTGCCGTAGTCATTACGCGAGGCTACGTGTCCGCGGTAAAAAGGCTCGGTAGCCGCGAAAAAAAAAAAAGAAACGAGAAAGAGATAAAGAGGGAAAAAAAGAATCCGAAAAGCAGCCGTGTGGTGCGAGGACAGTGATGCAGAGCGAGAGAGAGAGAGAGAGAGAGAGAGAGAGAGAGAAAGGTCCAGTAGCATAGAAGACTTCAGGGCTAAGATCGACTGACTCACCGAATAACAGAGCAAGAGCACCGCGGGGAGAATGAGATGGGAAAAAAACATAAGCGAAGGAACGAGAAGACTCGTGGAAAAGAGAGACAGAAAAATTGGGCGTCGGGCAGGCAGCATCCCTGGACCACGGGACACCGAGGAAACTAGGAGGAGGTGGACTCCCGGGAGAAGTGTGAATGAACCTGCCTAATCGGATTCCACGAATGAGGCGAGTAACTCGGTAGGCGCAGCCTAGGTTGCCCAGAGAAGCGTCAAAGAAGTCTAGTAGCGCCGTAACCGACGCGAGCTGCTCTTGGTGGGACGGAGGGAGGGTCCTTACGACACGCGTCGAATTAAAGGATAAGTCCGGATAAAGAGGGTAAAGAGGGTAAAGAGGGTGAAGATAAAAGCACGTGAGGTCCAGCCTGGTTGTCAGCGGGCGGAAGCGGGCGGTGCGCACTGGAATAACGAAAGCTAATTATGCGCCCAGAAGAAAAAGCAAATCGCAGCAAAAACCGTCGATAATCGACATCCTGCCGGACTACCGGTCAAAAGGACTGCTGCTGCCAGTCGTGAATCTTTCGTCCTCGTGCCCGAGAAGGACAGAAGCAGCAGCCACTGGAGGGAGAGAGAGAGAGAGAGAGAGAGAGAGAGAGAGAGAGAGAGAGAGAGAGAGAGAGAGAGAGAGAGAGCTAGCAGGAGGAGGATTGACTACGACAATGACTACGATCACGTCTTTATTTTTGCTTTCTCAAGGAATCAAAGCTTTAAACAAATAACATAAGGAGAAAAAGCCTCTACCTAGTCAGATGAATATCCCTAGGAGGGAAGGAGTCGCCGCAGCAGCCGGACCAGCTACTCACTTTTATCCTGACCAGAGAAGAAACATCGCGCTCGGTTGAGCGAAACCGCGATGATCTTTGCGCCGTTGCTATCTGCATATCGCCGTCGCGTCGAACACGATGATCGTCATTGCGATCCAATGCCGGTTTGGACGGCGACGGGATAAGCGTGCGATTCCCCGCCCGATCGGATTCCGCTGGTGGACGCTGGTGGACGCTGGTCGACGTCAGCGTCGCGCCGCTCTCCTGCCCCGCTGTTCGGCCGATGGTTTTTGCTCGATTTTTCGAAACCGATCGCCCGAAGGAAAAGGCGTGGGCCGGTGCGCGTCGGGCGTGACCGTCGCTCGGTGAATACTCACGAAAAACAACCTGTCGCCATGCTCGGTCGCTCTCATGTATTTACATTGCGCGCGACGGCGACCCGCGACACGCCGCGACGCCGTGGTGTAACGTCGCGCGATCGCGAAATCGACGCAGTTGCTTGAGCAATCGTTCACTCGTCGCTGGAGGGAGGCAGGAGGGAGGCTGGAGGGACGAGGGGATCATCAGCTACAAGGGCAATTAGAAATCACGCAACTCGATACTCGATAAAGAACTAGAAGTCTAGGGAATTTACTAGGGACACCCGTTATGCTAGTTTTAGATGTTCCAGCCACACGTTCTCTCCGGACCATTTTCGCCAATTCTCTCCTTTTGCGAATTCTCCTTGGAGAGAGGCGAAGCAAGGGTGAGGGACTGCGAGGGAGGAGGGAAAAGAGAGAGAGCAAGAGAGAGCGAGATAAAGGCAGGACAGAGGAGCGTGGTATAGAAGCGGATAGACGGAGAGAGAGTGAGAGAGAGTGAGAGAGAGAGAGAGAGAGAGAGAGAGAGAGAGAGAGAGAGAGAAGAAGCGCGTTCAGCTCGCTTTGCCGAGCACTGATGATAGTTTTTGCTTGGCAAGATTTTTTGCCTCAGCCTCCAGCTACCACCTAGGCACCCTCGTCCACCCCCCAGGGGTGGATGATATATGACCGCCCCCGAGACACTGGCCGCCCCCGGGAAAGGAAAGGAGGGGGACATATCCTGAATCCAAAGGAAGAATTCCTTGGAAGAAGATCCGAAGGCGCAGGCTACTCCCTATTTCTCTACTTGTCTCCTGTCTCTTGTCTCTCCCATTTCTGACCGATTCTCAGCCATTCTCCGCCATTCTCCGCCATTGTCAACTATTTCCACTCTGCCGTCGTACATGCCAATGGATCATCCAGGGTTGCTGCTGACTTCTGAGGAGCTCGATCGTCCAGAATCACAGACTGATCATCGCTCAGTCGTTACAGCAATCACGATGGTTCCTCCGATTGTTCCAGGACGACGTTAGGTAGAACGAAATAATTTGATACCCAGCCGAGGACTACCTATACAAGTATCAACGAAGGGGATGAAGTGGAGGCAGGCTCAAACCCCCATAAGAATAACAGCAGGAGAATTAGGAAAATATCAACAAGCGGGTTTGCCGGGGGGTAGCCCTGGCGAGTACGGGAGCTCCTGCAATGAATCAACTTATTTAAGGGTAGTTGGATTTCGCGAGTCGATGCACGACCCCCCGCAGCACGTTTCCGAGAATGATTTATTATTTCCCTTCCGCGGATCCTCTCTCCTTCGTTCCTCCCTATTCTCTCTCATTCTCTCTTACTCTCGCGCGTACGCTGTACTTCCACATCCCCTTAGCGCCGCCGATGTCTCCTAGGAACTACCCCTGCGACCCAAGTCACCCAAATGTACGCAAAATACTTGGAAATCTCTACGCTAAGTTGCTGCGAAAGATCTATGCTTCCTGGAAAACGTCCACCGTCCTGTCGACTCCATAGAACACACACTGCGCCAGGGAGCGAGGGTGACTTCGTGGATGATGTGTCCTGCAGGGGAGGAGAGGAACGGGGGTGCACGGGAAAGGGAGCTGGAGGGGCTCCTCAAGGTGCTCGGATGGAAGATGATCCAGATGCCGGATCTGGATGATCAGCCAGCACGAGGAACGAGGCCAGGGAAATTGTTAAAAGGATTACGAGTGGACCATGAGAATAATTAGTCATTTAGGAAAGTAAAGTGCGTAAGTGGGGCCAGGACGTAGCGGGTGAGGAGGGATGAAAGAGACGAAGGGAGGTTACCCTGGCCCGGGGCGTTATCTCAAAATTATTAATCATATCGTAACGTGGCGCGAGCCACCTCTACCCACCAAACCCACCAAACCCACCAAACCCACCAAACCCAGGCACCCCTAGCACCCCTTCGCTCCGGCTCTCTATAGACTTATCTGACACCTTAATCAATTCCAAGTTATTAATTATGGAGCCCTTCGCCTTTTGGCACACGCGTCTACCGCCAACCATTGTCTCTCGGCGTACAATGCCATGTCAACACGACCCGAGTCATATTTTCGGTCCGCTTGTCATTAATAATTATTTACCTTGGGAGTCTGGAATCATCTCACTGGATTCCTCTCTCTCTCTCTTTCTTTCTTTATCTCGCATCTCGCATCTAGCATCTCCTCTCTCTGTCAATTCGGTTATCGTGCTCCCTAATTCGATTTCCCACCTAACTGTAATTCGATACAGAAATTATTCTTATGGCTGAGCGGACGTCTCTCCGAGCGCGGATGATGGTCCAGGCGGCTAAAGGGCGTCTTAAAAAGTGCGACGAGGAGCGAAGACGAGTTGAGCGATCGTCTATGCAAATGCCTAATCCTTTCGAAAATCCATCGGAGCGACGTTGACAGATTGGGGAGGACTTTGAAGCCGGCTCAGACAAATTGCAATCCCGGCCACCATTTGTTTTCCAGCGTGGTACGCTACGACCACCTTCGCGTTCCAGTCCCAGCATCCCCAGCATCCGCAGCATCCGAGTGACGCTTCCGTTTCCAACAGTGAAATCTCAATGTACTGCAGGACATTATCCTTTCGAAGGACAGCATAGATTGGATAGAATTTAATTGATTGGGGGAAAGTCGATATTTCAGGAGGCGCAAATTATTTTCTTTTCCATCCAGATAACCAAGCAAAAGAGATTCACAGTATTATTATCTCCTCTTCTCTCTCTCTCTCTCTCTCTCTCTCCAGTCGGAAGGGTCGCGATCGCTCGCGATCGCCCTCTGGCAAATTAATTATTGACGCTATAAAGAACGCCTGAGACAATAGCCAGTGGAAAAATATTTTCGCGTTTACTATCCCCAGCATCCCTTAACTCTTAACCCCTTTTACTTCAAGCGGAGGGACATTCTCCTGATAATAAATCGACCCCCAATCCCCAGAAACGGTACAACCTTCTACCCAGCATCCGAGAACGATTAGGGAGATACCGTTTAGCTACTTTAAAGAAGCGGACTCTGCTGCCGGGATGCGATACTCGAGTGCACATTTTCCCAAGCAATTTCCAGAGAATTTCAGGCCAATTTAGCCGATTCGAAGGAAGGCGCCATGCGTTGCGAATGCAGGTAAACGAGGAGATAAACAGTGCGTGAGAATCATTTAGGGTCGATGATCACTTAATTCGCAGGGATCTCTCTGCCCTGTAACAACCCCTGTGCTAGAGGAAAAGAAGGGAAAGAAGGGAAAGAAGGGAAAGAAGGGAAGGGAGGCTTCGTTTTAGGGATTCCAACCCTTAAGAATAGAAAGCCGCGCGTGTGACATGACAAGCCACATGATCCGCGCAAAGAGTTGATCCCGGTTTAGCCAAATGTCCATGAGTTTAACGCGGCAGGATTACCAAGACACTCTGCCCAATTTAAACATGTCAATCCGAAAGTGTCTCGCGACCCTTTTACACTCCGTGGCCACGTATCGTCGGTGTGGCTTTGCGCAAACGGGTTCAACTGATAGGCAAGATAGACAAAAGTAACAAGAGGGAAGCGACGGAAGGAAAGGCCAGTGAACTTTCCGAAACGAAGGAAATTGCATTTAGCCGGAGGATCATGGCCAACGAGGAATAAGACGAAACGGTATTAAGACACAGGGTCTTTTCGGGGATCGATGTATCATTTGCCGTTGGGTCGTTAGGCGGTTTCAATTAGTTTTCCTGGCCCTGGACTAGCCTATACCCTAACCTCACTACCTCTAGAATCGGCCTGCATCACCCTCACCGGACCACCAACAACCCAACCTTAATCGCGCGGGACCAGTTTTTTCTTATAATTAGGAAAAGCTCGTTAATGCGTGCTGGATATTTCCCCATAGAGGGTTTTTATTTCCTATACAACCTTTCGTAATGTTCTTTATCATTGAGTTACACTTACTTACCCTTTGACAACCCTCGTTCTCGTCTGCGACTGACTCTGACACTTCCAAATCGTTCACTTTCAAATTAAATCACTTTTTTTCCTTTCAGCCTTCTCGTAAAGAAAATGTACCAGGGAAATTAAATCGATCAGACTGGATCAAACTATTAATAACGGTTTTGCACGAGCGATATAAAATTATGTGGACGGGAGACGCTACTGATCCATTGATGCACACGCGCGTGCTACCACCTGCCGGCATTTTCGCGAAGCTGAGAAAGCTGACGGATACTCATGAAACTAGCAGGGCACTGCCGAGTGCGGTTACTACCATCTTACCAACGATGCCTTAAGGTACGTTGATAAATTCTGCTTTAGGTAATGTCGTCAGCATCAAAATGTTCGAAACGCTAGAGGAGCACGAGACCGCATCGGTCGATAAAAACGCATTGCATGCATCATGCTATAAATCACTATTATGAGAAAAATAATTTGACTCACCGAATAAAATTACGCCATGAGTCCAGAAAGCCCTTCTCCACGATGTAATACTTCCTAGTAGGATCCTCACAGTCCAAAATCTCAATTCTGTTCTTTCCATAGTACAGATCTATTAGTTCTTCTTTCTGCTGCTTCGCTCTGGCTTTGTCACCTTCTTTTGCTTTCTGCGCAGCCTTTTGTCTTTCCTGCGCAACAAAAAATCCAGCAACTTGCAAATCAAAAATGTCTTTAATCATATAGCAACTAGACTGACACGTGCACACTGCATATCTATTCCAAAAAATTACAATTTATGTATCAAGCAATCAATTTACAACAGCAACAACATTTTCCACAATCAACCACTGTATTTTAAATTCCACAATAACAATATCCAAATTGACCAGTCTGTTCGCTAACGAATATGCCGATTTTTGAAATGAGGCATATCTCTTTAAATCAGACAATCCTTTCTTAAACCCTAATACTTCATTTCACTAACCCATACATTTCTGTTTAATTGACGTTTGTCAGTATCTCTCATGCCACTAATAACCCTAGCTGTCAAAAATAGCAAATCACAAACGTCATCCAAGTAATCAGCATCACAGAAACGGACAACAATCATTCAAGATATTTCGATTCATTTCGTTACATCTCTTTTTATAGAAGAAAGATTACTTTATAACGAGAAACCAATTATAACTACTTACCAGACAAATAGTGCACGGCATTACACTGTGTATGTACTCGTTACAACCAGGAAAATACTTTTTCAGTATACTCCAGACCTCTAACGGCACGATCTTCCGGGTGGCATCGGGAGATTTCAGAAGTCCATGCTCGCAGAGGATGTCCTCGTTGAAGTTCAGAATGGTATCTTCCTGCTCCTTCTCAGCGACTTCGTCCTTTGATGCTGAATGCTGCTCCACGGGTTCCTCTGTGAATATCTTCCCTATTTCCTCGTCAATTTCCCGCTGCATATACTCGTTGAACTTATCAGTAGCTAAACGCTTCCAGTACTTGAATGATTCTGCTCCCACCACGAAACCGCCTTTTTCTCTGGAATAAAATAAGAAATATGTAAAAACATTACCTTACAAATAAAAAAAAAAGTACGATTACACTTACTCTTTATAATTCCTCATCAACTCCGTTATTGACTTCTGATCCTGTTCTATGGCAATTTTAAAGCGTATTGTTTTGCAACGACGTCTGACGCAGTACGTGCAGAGAGAATTCTGGTCAAGTCTCGGGCCACCACGATAAACGTCGAAAAGGAGTTCAGCTGCTTTCGGGGGCACGCACTTAGCCTTATTCACCTTGAGAGGATCGACAAATCCATGGGGACACATAATCGGCGTATTGTCTATAGGGCAGATCGAATTCCCAGCCGACGGATTGAGCCACTTGTGTAGCCACTCCGTAGGCAGCCATTGATACTCCTCGTGATTTGGCGTATTCTCTACGATATTGTAAAAATCTATAACTAACTGTCTCTTCTTGTTCTCTTCCTCTGCTATTCGTTGCTGGAATAACGAGTAAAAAGATTAGCACGAATTAATCGACATTTCTCATTATAATTTGTCACAAGTTTAAATGGACAATTACTCGTTCCTGCTGTTCAGCCAACAGGACAAGCTCATGCTTAACATTCTCCTGCTTGACGAGGTCTCGCACAGTCTCGTTCACTCTCCATTTCTCAAACTCGATCTATGAACATAAGACAAGGAGAATATATGTGCACATGGACCAAAGCATAGAAGCAAACGTGTTAATATTTGTTGTGCAAAAATACGAACATCTTCCAAAAATTCGTTAGCTCCGAGACTGTGCTGCTGTGCGCTGCCGTTCATCGTCTGATATTTGGTGGTCGCTATATTCTGCATACCGGAAGGTCCAGCTACTGGACTCGGAGGAGTTATCACAGACTTGTGTGTCTTCGAAGCTAGCGCTGCCATCGTTTCCGTTTGAGATTTTTGGCCCTCTTTTGAAGTCAAGTTTGTTCGCTTGTGAGCATTCTTCTTCTCAGTTGGACTACCTTGCATGCTGGGACTCTCGCTGTTTCTACAGTACTGATCCTTAACATTTGACGACTGACAGCACGTCGACTCCGTCGGTGACGCTGATCGGGTCGAGTGACTCATTATTGGTGAATTTACTTCATTGAAGACGTCACGAGCTATGATCTTCTCTGGTGGCGACGTAGGGGATTCACTCTCGCGCTTCTGTATCGTGCTCCTCTTCGACTTTGATGTGTTGTTAGCAGTCTGTTTTCTATAGACGAGCATGTAGGCCGTCGTAGAGGATATGCATCCCTTGGGTACACGGGTCCTCTTTGTATTCTTCTGAAAATCTAAAAAGAGTCGATCATCCTGTACAGAGAAGTTTATTACCTTCGACAATGAATCCTGTGTTTTTTATGAGGTTTACCGTGAAGACCATCCTCCAGCTGATTGAGGTCCACCTCATCGACCTTATCGTCGCTCAGTTCGTGCCATTGCCCATCTGAGTTACGAATATTGGCAACAAAGTGACCAGAATGAGCCGACTGCCCTTTGTGGCTTAAAATACCCATGAGATTGTAGACGTGGGTCTGAGGTGGACATTTAATGAATTCCGACATATCCAGCTCCATCGGGAATGTGATGCAGGCGTTTAACTTTTTCTTCTGTCCAGTGTCACTGTGAAATAATGCAATTTCTGCAAATCCGTGCATATTCTACCCTTAGGATTACGAAGAATTTTGTGGGTTATCATACTAACCGATTAAATATAAAACGTAATAGCTGTATGTTAAGGGTATCCGGAAGTGAATCCAATCGTATGAAACGGGTGGCATCTTTTTTGTCGTTACATGTCGTACAGTGATACTGATTCTGACCTGCTAATTGTTCCACATTCAAATACGACCGGATGGCCTCTCTCAAAGTTCCCACAAGCAGTAAGTCCAGTTCATAGAATGTTGTTGATGTGAGATGCTCAGTACCACAGGTCTTGCAACTATGCCAAAGATGCAATGACCAAAACATTACGTGGCCATGGATTTTGTAAATGACATAAGTTTTTAACATTCGATTGATTCAAAAAAAACATACCAGTTGACATAACTATATTTTCCCTGGGTCAGACGTTGTAGCTCTTCCTTCAGTTCCGGACTTCGTTCCATTTTTTTCTCAATGTGACAGAGAAGAAGTTTGGAAAACTCTTGTGCATCCTGCTGGATACTTGTGTCAAGAGACAGAGAGATAGCCAAATTGATAGGGTCAACAGATGACTTATTGCCAAATTGCATTAATGCAAAAAGTAATTGTAATTGTCCAATAGCAGTCACTGGGCTGTAAGTAATTGCCATAGATTTGGCCTGTGCCATTCTCTCTGTCTCCTCTGGATCTTCATGGATCTTCCACTTGTATATTATCCTCCTGCACAAAAGACTTTGTAGTAGTAAAATTCTATCACAGAGAACTATCCAATGTACTACCTCAAGTCTTCATTGTGAAACCAAACTTGGATAAGACTGTTCACATAGCAAGTAGCTCCAAGGTTCTTCAAACCAACATAGGATTTTAAATCACGAAGTTTGCACAATACGCTTTGCAAAGAACCTGCTTCCACTGGTGGTGCTTTTAGATATCGTTCCTCTCCAAGACCCGATAAGCACATGGGATTATTTTGACAATTACGTCTAAAATAGGAGTGCATCAGTTCGTGGAAGAAGTTCCAGAAAAATATTCTAAATTGTTACTGGATGTATAGCCTTTCATATCCAAATTGTTTCTTTGACTTAATATTTAATGTATTTTCTCATATTTTTTATGAATCCTTTTCACGAAATAACATGCAATTCCATGTTTGTTCACCCCTTTAATGTATGCCATAAGTATCCAATGATAGATTTACCTGCAGTTTTTGCAATTTTTAAGACCAATTTTGTATGCTGTTTCCAAGTGGATCCTCTGAATTTCTTCTGGTTCAACCGAGTCCACCCAAGCCCATGCCAATTTCTCCATATCAGTCTTCTTAGTTGGTGCCATTTTCAACTAAAAAAACAATCCAGTCTGATCGCAAAATTTACATCTCGAGCTCTGCCTCGTTTAGTCGCACGACTGACGAAACCTCCCGAGAATAAATGTACTCGCAATAAACTCGTTGTGGTGCAACGCGAAAGTTCCGAAAAAACGATCTCTTTTTAGTGCCGGCACACTTTTTCAAAAATAACATTGAACGACAATGTCTCTTCAAGTCAGAATGCTGCATCCTAATAAAAATTCAGCAATCCTAACATTAATCCACTTAAATGAAACGGAATCGCAATCACAACACACGAAGAGAAGAAGAAATTTAAAAAAGTTCGATTGTCGGTTGAATCTTTTTCGCGCCATTAGAAATCGAAGATTCACGCGTCGTGTTGTACAGTACGAAGTGGTAGAAGGCGGATTGGCAGATTCCTAAGAATATTTATGAGTTTACGATCCATCAGTGCATTTGGAAAAACCCATCAATCGTATCCAAGAGTTAACGGGAAGTGTGTCTACGTGAAATAAGAAAAATCAAGTTGGTGCTACTTACGTGGATAATACAGAGCTGTTAAAATATCTCGTGAGGTTACTCGTGAAGCCGCTGTCTGTGACTACGCTGCAATGCCTTCGTCAAGAATTAATTAATCTTCTGTGAACGTCGAGTTGTTGTCACGTACAGAACATAGGAATCGAGGGACTCGACATTACTTTGCTCAGTGCTTATCAAATAGACACCAGCGATCGGACAACCGCACTGTGGAACGGGCAGCGGCCGAATGCGCCATATGCAATATCTTGCTCGCGTGTCTTGAGGCGCGCATTGCGCTTCGGTTAGCGACACGTACGAAGTTGCAAAAAGAATAAATAAAGAGTTTACGGAAGTGTAAAGCTGATTTTTTGAATTCTCGAAATAGTCATTATTCCAGAAGTTCTTCGAAGGTTCTAAATCACAAGACATCGGACAACGTTTCGAATTTCGAATTAAATACAAGTGACCAATTTCAGTTGCATTATCTCGACGGTTTGACGTTTCATATTTTTGTGAGTTTCGGTTGGTAAAATTTGTGTGACGGATTTAAACTTCATTCACAGTGAATTTCATCTGTCTGAAATGTCTCAGGATACAGTAGGTAAGAATTTTGAAATTACTGATGGTATGACAAATGTAGTTCACGAAATTGCCGCTTAAGGAGGCAGCACCTAACGGAACAGTACACGTGACGCCATCTTTTCGAATAATTTTGCTACCCGACAAAAATGACAGAACTTTATGATTTAAGATTTGACTGCGTTCTTATCGTAATGATAATTATTTTTGTATAGTCGCGATGGATATATACATGGAATTTCTGGAGGTTGCATTCCACAACATTTTGTTCCACCGTAAACTCTATCCAGAAGCCGTGTTCAAGAAATCTAAAGTATACGGGACAGAAGTGCACATGATAACTCATCCAGATGTCAAGACGTATTTAAAGAAAGTATTAATTGGAATTTATGAGGCTCTCACGACTGGAGAAGATAACGTGAAATTCGTGAGTCTCGTGATTTCCGATGTTCACGAAAAACCAATCGAGAAGTACGTTTTTAGTTTTCAATCTGCAGCTGGCAACTCATTCAAGTGAGTGTGACGAATAAATAAAGGGTGAATTCTTTATACGATTAATAAATCAAGTTAAATTTCCATTGTAGCGATGATCCTTACTTCTTACAAACAGAAGAGGCTCTGCGTGCTTTTTGTCTGAAATTATCGACTTGCCATACGTATTTAAAACCAATTCCGACCGACGCAACATTTAAAGTGGTAGTGACAGTTCGTCAGGCTACGCACATAGCATTGAACGAAAATAGGAAATGCCAAGAATTTCCATGGATTAGAAAAAGTGAGGATAAGGCAGTTGTACCAAGAGGAAAATTGCTACCACTACTAGAGGTTGATACTCGCAGTCTCTCATTAATATCTTACGTGATTCAAAACAAAGAAGTGGACGCTACTGATAAAGCTTAACAGGTAAGAGCAAATAAACTCAAAAGAGAAGTTTACTTTTGTAAAATATTTGAACTAGGCTGAAATATTTGAACTAGACAATGAATTTCACGGGATAAAATGTTTCCATGGCAATTCTGAATAGCAAGAGGTGAAAAATTTCATTCGACCTAGTTGCCCACGCATCACCGACTATTCCAATATCCCAAAGGCCGATGTCCACGCACTCCAGCCGTCATATCGCTGAAGGCAGATCTTCACCAAGTTTATCGCGTCGTGTGAAATAGTATACCGAACAGAACCAGTTCTAGAGTGTGATTCTCTTGGAACACCAGGAAGCCATCGTTCCTGTCTTACTTGTGAAGGAAGCTTAATAAAGACCTGCGCAGAGCGAGAAGGAGTGAGAGTGTGGAGTAGTACGAAGACGGGGGGAGGGGGGTATCGCCTACTACAGAGGTCGCGTCGTGATACCATCCCCCACTCAATGTATAGATATACTCGCGTCGTGCAATCAATAAACCTCATTTTGTCCGTTTCACTGGCACAGTATAAGTTAGATCACGTTAGACCGTTGCGACACGGTTATACTTTGCGGTCCTGTCGACTCTCCTCGCTCCTCCTCTTTGGTCTCAAACACTTTCCTTCCAGTTTCTCCTCTCTTTACCTTGCCTCTTCTCTTTCGTCTGGAGACTCCGGGTCCTCCCGTGGGAAGCGACAAATTCTGGAATAATGGCTCTTGCTACCGGCGGTCCTGAACGTGTCAACGAGAAGAGCTACATACTCGACGCCAGGAAAAATTTCGAAGATGTAAGTAACGTGACAGTTGTTTCTTATATAATGAATTATTCTAACCCAGGATCTGGGTGTACCTGTCCTGCACTGGTCCGCTTTACTTGACAACCGCCAGGACTGTTTTGTCAGCGTCCTTGTGAGCAATATCCTCCCCTGCTAGGAATTGTCATGAATGAACTCCAGGTCCATTGACACTGGCCCGTTCATTCATCACTAGGGCCACGGTTGCCTCTCTTAGGGAAACACGCGACTCAACATTAATTAAAATCTGCTTCTTTGTATCTTGTATCTGAAGCAAAGAAACACGACGGCCTGGTACGGTTAGGAATTTCGGATAACTCGGTAACTTAATCGTTTTGCCTTCCCACTTTGATACTACCCATTTATTTATATTTCATATTTACATTGTAAGACACGGATAGCTATATCCTCGTGTTTACTTGACAGTAGCTGTACGTCATTTGTGTATCACTTAATTTTACAACTGTGTCAATTATAGCGAATTTAAGTCTCCTCTGGAGAGGAACTTCCCACTGGTGATAAAAAAGTGTTGCTGTTGGGGATGAATGTACCAGACTGATTTATCTCTCTTATAAATTCAGTGGAATACGGAGATGCCGCATGAATCAGATCCATAGCCGCTCGGAAGGCGCTTTATTAAATTCCCGAGAGACTCGAGACGCCCGAAGGAATTGGAATGAGTTGTAGTTTCTGAGCGCACTTAGCGCTTCGACTGGTCTTACGTCCTCTCCGGGAGCATTTTGTTTTCTTAAAGGTCGTATCGATCCTCCGACTCTGGGCCAATTAACAATTCAGATTTTTACAGCTCTCCTTCGGCACCCTTTACATTCTCGCTCCGATTCCTTCTTCTTTTATCTCGACTCTCGGCTGCACACACAAACACACACGCGCGCGCAGACGTTCTCTCTCCGTGGAAGCAGATCGCACCGATACTTTAATGCGATTTCCAGCGCCTAGAAAAGGGAACTCGTAGATCTGCACGCGAACAGTGGACTTAAGCCTTAAGGAGTTCGTCACACTGTTGTCTCTGCAATTCCTTCGAGATCGATGGTCCATTTAGCGACAGCACACGAGGATCCTTTGAATTTGCGGGAAGAAAGAAAAAGAAAAAAAAAGAAAAAGTAAACCGTTATAATTAACGAAAGAGAAAACGAAGCAGACGACACGTGGTCGAGTCCATCTGAAGTTTCGCGGGAGTCAGTGCGGCCTGCGTCACCATTACTGCCTTTCTCTATTTACTCCACGTTCGAGTAGCAGTCGCAGCTGAACTCCTTCGGCCAGCAAACAGGTAGCGAGCGCCGCTTTGCTTTCTCATTTGAGTCTTGTACCTTGTGGGAAGTGCACTGACATCAGGGTGACTCACTTCCGGTTCTCGTCTCTCTTGGATTGGCGACTACGCGATTCCTTCGCGGCTTTTAAACTGACGCGTTTTCAAATCAAAACGATTCGGCAGGGTGGCAGCCTCGGCTCCGACGACTCCTACGACGACATGAAACAACTAGTTAGGGTAAGATTCATCCATTGCTTCTTGCTCTGCTCAATATTTTACTACATAGAGCTGCGAATATTAGCGAGTCTTATCGTCAGTCCCTTCTTCTTCGACATCTCTCTCTCTCTCTCCCTCATTAGTCATCAGTTCATCACTCATCCTCATCGACTCTTTAATTTGACTCTTGCTGCTCCGCTCTCTCTTTTTCCTTGCAGCTTGCAGATTGCGCTTTTCTTACTTTCCTGCCCGTGGAAATTGACCGTGCACGCGACTCTACGTGTTTCCACTGTCCTTACTTCACTATGCTTAGGTTCATTAATCTCTAGGAGCTAATCAGAAGCAACAGGCGCAACGTTCTAACAGGAGTTTCCTACTTTGTTCTAATTGCGTAATGCCCTACGGCCTGTACTGCCTGTACTGCCTGTACTGCATGTGTGGCCTGCTGTGGACGGCTTTGGATAACTCGGGCTCAGAGTGCTTTTCTTTGCTTTTACTGTAGTTTCAGAGAACCCGAAGCAGAATGTTTTCTGGTTACGTGTCGCAGTGGTCTCTGCCAGATAAGGCGAAGGAATTTTTCCAAATTTTGTTGTAATTTTTACAATTATAATACTGGCTGGCTGCGCGATATCTTTTTCAGTGATGCACGCGTCTACTATTTACAATGTCACATTCTTTTCACTCGATTATTTCCTATCTCACAAAGTCTCTTCCTTTCTCTCTGTATCGATTGGAATTCTCCTATGCGTAACGTAACAACCCGTAATATCTCCCCCAACTACGATTATCCAATGATGATTCAATTTCCACGACTCAGCAACATTTCCATGAGCTTTGAGATAAGATATTTTTATGTCTGTCACTTTCCTTCTTATTTCTTATTTTCCATTCGATTCTGCAGCGTTCGAACTTCTCATTCCTTGCATTTTCACTCGTAGATTGATTTTATGGTAAAACAGTTAAGAATCCTATGGAAGTATTTTCTGTATCCTTTGCTGATGACTCGATAGTCCGGTGGCCACGAGACCGTTACGCGAGTAACGGTCCCCCATTGTCTCCTCCACCTCCTCCACCTCCTCCAGGCTCCTCTCATGAGAGACCCAACCATCACGTGCAATTCAAATCAAGTAGTATCACTTAATGGTCCTTCATTAATCAATTAATCAACCAATCAATAGACCTTTTATACAAATCTTCGGCTATATGGCTACATGGCTATCTGGCTGAGCTGCAATTTTAATCGCGTAGAGATTTATTAATCCGAATGACGCTCATTCTGACTGGGTAATAATTTCAGGAAGACGAGGAGGATGCTGGAAAGTTTACCAGCCTCCCGCTGGCTAGCTTCAATTTCATTAATTCCATTATAGGCAGTGGTGTCATCGGTAAGGTTCTCTTCTGATTCTTTTCTGCTCTTCTTTCCTCTTTATATTCGCATTGCTTATGAGTATAATTTAATGGCGGGACCAGAACGCACATGGAATCCGCTTAGTTTTCTGGTAATGATAAAACAAGAGTAAATGAATGATCAATGAAATAGGCTCTCAAAGGTAAATAAGCTCATAGAGGAAGTAAACTCTTCGAAGGTATCTTACTTTTATCATTTTTTTTTTTTTTTACTTCCTCAGGCATCCCTTACGCTCTGCACCAATCTGGCTTCGGGCTTGGAATTGTTCTGCTCATCCTGGTGGCCGTTCTGACGGATTACTCCCTGATTCTTATGGTGAGAAGTGGGCATCTCTGTGGGGAGATGAGCTATCAGGGACTCATGAGGGCTAGTTTTGGTCGAGCTGGATTTTACATACTCACGGCTCTTCAGTTCATGTATCCCTTCATAGGTAGGTATTCCGGCGTCAATAAATTCGAGCACAATCTGATGACCCCGTCAATTGATTCTCAGAAATGTCATTTTTATCGTAGCTATGGTATCGTACAACGTGGTCGTCGGTGACACGGTGACGAAGGTCCTGATCAGGGTAACCGGAATCTCGGAGACAAACATCTTCGTGAAGAGGCAGGTCGTCATCCTCTTGGCCACCATCTGCATCACTGTACCACTTTGCCTCTACAGGAACATTGCGAGACTCGCCAAGATATCCTTCCTCTCGTTAGTCTGCGTCGGGTTCATCCTTCTGGCAATATTCATCAGGATGGGCACCATGTCATCCATAGTGTGAGTTCATGAAGTTTCATTTATGGGTGACCGGTACCTGGGTAAGAGAGTTCATTAAATTCCAGGCCAAGTCACGAGGACAGCTGGAGGTTCGCAAATTTCCCAGGAATCATCCCCTCCGTCGGCATTATGGCCTTCGCGTTCATGTGCCATCACAATACCTTCCTCATCTACGGCTCCATCGAGAGAGTCACCCAGCAGAAATGGGACACCGTGACGCACTGGTCGCTGTTCACGTCGTTTATCGTCGCGGCGGCTTTTGGCATAACTGGCTATGCCACCTTCACTGCGTATGTCCAGGGTGATCTGATGGAGAATTATTGCTGGGACGATGATCTCATGAACTTCTCCAGGGTCATGTTCAGTGGAACGATTCTGCTGACCTTCCCCATAGAGTGCTTCGTTTCTCGAGAGGTAAGTACGGATACCCTCTGATCTGTAGAATATGAGCTGCGTCCGTTGTTCATTCTCTCTATTGGCCTGCTGCAGGTGATAATGACAGCTATCAAAGGAACCGATGAGGTCGAGGATCACGATGCCTACATAGCTGGTTCTGATCGCAAGTACCTGATAATCACCATGGGAATAATAATAGTGACTTACCTGATCTCCATGTCAACTGATTGTCTCGGCATCGTCCTCGAGTTGAACGGTATCCTGGCAGCGGTTCCTCTGGCCTACATACTGCCAGCCCTATGCTACCTCAAACTCGAGGAAGGTCCACTTCTCTCCTCGAAGAAGCTTCCGGCACTGGGACTGTTGATCGCCGGGGTGTTGGCTGCCGTGTCTGGTCTCCTTCTCGTAATATTTAATAACGACACGGCCGCGTCCTGCGTACATGGCATGAAAATGCCCTATTGCTATCATAACTCTACCTCGACAACCTTCACGCCCATCTGGATGAATACGACGTCTTCCAGTTTCATCGAGAACATTACTTCCGGTAATATCGTTCCTACTACGAATGCGGATCGTAACGTCGTTTAACTTAGAACCTTTCATGATCTTTTTTCTATTATCTTTTTCGTATTTCTCTTTATTCGTTGCTAGAGTCCCTGGAGGATTCTAGCTAGGACCTGATTGCTGCCTGAGGGAGGCCGTGTTGCTGATCCTCTCCTCTTCTATGATGACTTAAACAAACAAGTAGAATGAAATAGTAAATCCTAGATCAAATTAGAATGTAAAAAAAATGTGAACTTTTGAAGATGTGTAAATGAAGGATATAGAGCTTGTTTGAGCCAAGAAGAGGATGCGAGCGTTCACCACGACAAGATTTCCCACAAGTCCGGAGAGACCATTCCTAAAGAAAGTATTTATTAACGTGCACAAAGTTGGGGGGCGACCGCGAAAAAGAAAAAGAAAGAGCGGGAATATAAGAGATAATAAATAAACGAGGCTCACCAGTTATTGGCCACCGGTCAGGCTACACGCTGCAAGAGATAACGTTAATCAAACTCTGTACACATATGTTGATGCGTGCGTGCGTAGATGAGAATGTTCTACATATTAGAGTATATTTTTTCCGCGTCCACGAGGATTGACAATGACATAGCATTGGCGCATGCCGATTATATTAAGTCGCTGCTACAAGGAAGGTCAGTTTAATCATACGAATATTTCCAAATGTCCAAATGATTAATCAAATAGCAATACCGTTACTGCAGATCAGTAGAATGGAGGCGCCCTAATCGTCTCGCTGATTCCTGACAATCTCCCGTGATCGTGTCAAATCACTTTCCATCCTCCTATCTGACTTTTCTTCTTTTTAAGGCGCATCACATTTTAGTAATATGGATAATTTGTCTGGAGGAAAACGTAACCTGAAAATGTATACGAGTTCTCTTTTACGTTTTTTTTTTTTCTCTGCCAATCCGGGTTGACGCGGAAAACGCATCCGTTGAGAGTGCCTTTTAAATTCCTATTAATGTGAATTCGAGATTAGAAATCTGAATGTAATTTCGTTAATTAAAAGAGCCTTGGGCTAATTAGAAATTCAAGGGTCAAGTAGGAAAAATTACAAATGGTGAAGGTACTTGTGCATGAAATACAGAATAATAGGACGTGGAATTTAATGCGACAATCTGGACGGATGTGCGAGGAATATTCTAATAGGTAAATATATAAATAGTTAATGAGTATACTGAGAGATACACGCTGAAGAAAACGAAATACACTTACACCTTCGTCTGTGATTTTTATTTTTCGACTATTATTTATTTTTGTGATAACGAATATACTACGACAGATGAACAAATGGGATATATATGTATAAGTATATGAAGAATATATATATTATAATATATTCTATAAAATATATGTATGCATAGACCTCTATGAAGAAAATGTTAAAGATCATCAGCGGATGTGCTGATATAATTCTATTAATGTGACGTATTACTTGCGAAACGCGATTAGTTAGAGACGCTATTAACGATAAACAATGACTATGACCACGAGTACTATACATGTTCAAAGCCAAGGAGCGCCTGTGCAGTGTTACTCTTTGCTGGCTTCCCGAACGTTTCTGTGATAGGCTTGGGTTTCGATAAGAATTAATTAACGCATAATTAGTCAGCGCATGGGCGCGTTAACGATCTGTACTATAATTTCGAACATCACAAAGAAAAATAAGACAAACCCACGTTCAGTCACTCTGTCTTTTTCTTTCGATTCCTCGTAATCTACAACACAGTTTATAGGGGACGTGGGGTTCCTTAAAAAAAAGGGGCATATTGCGCCTGACTATATGCCAGCCGTTTACCACGCAAGTCCAGATGGTTGCATTTGCAGGCGCTAACATCATTTATCTGCCTATCGTCGTGCCATCTATTGGAAAAGCTTTGCAACTACTACATTGTCCGCGTAAAAATGCAGCGGCGGGTCAGAATACGTCCAACCGTGCTTAGTGGTGCACCGCTCGTCCGACCTGAAAGATGGCCAGTGCCCAAACCAGCCCGATCGGGCTGAGTAAATTATCGGAGTACCTGGACGTACCGGAGCCAGCCCTTCGACTTATCTGCTCGTTGCTATTAGGTAAAGACATCTTTTAGTTTCTCTCGTGGAATTGAAGATTATGTGCTCAAGGATTTACTGCAGTCAGACCTTTCTTTTCTAATTCTCGTGGATGCCATGTGAAATACATTCCAGTGAACTCCTGTACGCATTTTCCAAATCTAGAATGAAAGTCACGCTGTCTTTAACCTATACACTGGTTGTGTTACTCGTGACGTTCTCCCTGACTTGGGAATCCAGTTTCGTCAAGCCTGATACATTTTCTACCATGTGTTGCATCGGGCGTCAGTCATGAATGTTCACATCAGACCAAACCTTCGTTGTAGAAAGCAACGTCATTTGCATTAATCGGTATTCCTGGCGAGATGAGGTGCACATGGCTGCAAACGTACCAACTGTAGTTGGCTCTTTGTAGAAATCAAATAGACGGCACTATTTCAGTCGATCCGTTCGACTGAATCACCCTGTATATTCACTCCGAGTGCTAAGTTGTAAATGCGATTATAATTGTTGTTTTCACGTGATCCAACCGATCATCAATCGGGAATGAAACAGATTAGTCAGATGTCAGAGTGTTGAGGATATGGATAAACTAGCTATAATCATTATCTGAAGCTTGAATTGATCATATGTAACAATTTCCATTAAAACACTAATTTTCATGTATTAATAATACATATTTATAATGATTTCAGGATTTCCTCTTGCATTAGTACACCGATATACCCTGTATGGAAAAAACGCAAAGTATCAGCATATTTATTTCATAGCGTGTGGCCTTGCCATCGGGTTCTGGAATTACGGTGAGTTTTTCAATGGTGCATTACGGTAATTACTTAAGATTAATGTCCGAAATTAAACTTTTATTATTTTCTTAACAGAATGGAACGTCGTACACTCGGCCGCTGCGCTATGTGTGACATACTTGACGCTCAAGATATTTGGCAGTACCGTTATTTCCGTGACGATAACTTTTATATTCAACATGGCGTATTTGTTGATCGGTGAGTACGTTTTCTTTTATCATTCACCATCCCAGCATACTTTCACTGTGTTATCGGCGTTCAAATAGCCGCGATAAGAGCACGATAATGCTGTGTAGTCTGTGCCGAGAAACTTTTTCCGTACTTGACAAATTCTTCCTTGGGTCTTTAACAATAGAGGAATGCTGCATGAAAACATGATTTATTTACCTCTAGGATACTACATGACCAGTACAAATGATTATGACATTAAGTGGACAATGCCGCAGTGCGTTCTTACTCTGAGGCTCATTGGTCTAGCCTTTGACTTGATGGACGGTCAAAAACCGGAAGTAAGACGGCTTCCTAATTTTCAAATTCTTCAACGTAACATACTCGATCGATTAGAGGGTAAAACATCACTTCCGATTGCCCTGTGCGTTTCCAGGATAAACAGTCTGCGATGCAGAAGCTCACAGCACTCAAGGTGCAGCCGTCCTTCTTAGAAATGGCGGCCTACACGTATTTTCCGGGTTCCTTCCTCGTGGGGCCTCAATTCAGCATGAGACGGTACTTAGATTACGTTCACGGGGTCCTTCTGAAGAGCGTAAGTTGCTTATAACATATCCTAAGTGGTCTCAAGCTCAATCTCCACCAACATGCATGACCTTTGAAAACTAAAATGATCACTGGTTATTTAATCATTTACTTAGGAATCGGAATCGGCAAAGTTGCCGAATTGCGTGGCTGTTGGCTTTGGACGGGCTGCTATCGGCTTGATCTACTTGGCCATCTTTCAAATCGGAACGCGATACATTTCCGATCAGTATTTACTCAGCTCAGAATTCTTGAAGCAAAATTTCTTTATGCGATGCATTCTTCTTGGTTTCTGGGGTCGATTCAATCTTTACAAGTACATCAGCTGCTGGCTTATTACCGAGGGGGTAAGAAATTATCATAATCTCTTTAACTGCGTATATTAAGACCAATTGGATTGATCTATCAATTTGTCTTCGGACCTTAGGTATGCATAGTGTTTGGACTCACGTACAACGGGAAGAACGACAAAGGTCGTGTAAAATGGAATGGTTGCGCAAATGTGAAGCTACGGGTCTTTGAAAATGCCACCACATTTGGACATTATATTCTTTCGTTTAACATAAACACAAATAATTGGTGCGCCGAATACATATACAAGAGACTGAGATTTCTTGGTTCCAAATTATACAGTCAGGTAGTAACTTTATTGTTTCTGGCTATCTGGCACGGATTCCATTCGGGCTATTACTTTTGTTTCTTTATGGAATTCATTATCATGTATCTAGAGAAGGACGTGAGTATGCTTATTCTGTAAATCATTACTAGATAGTATCCTATCTAATTTTTATATATTGTAGATCACGCCGTACCTGGAGAAGAACCAGAAGATACAAAAATTCATGGAGTACTTGCCCGCACGAATATTGATTTGGCTTCATCTCAAATTGTACACCCTAGTCTTTATGGGATATTCCCTGATACCTTTTGTGTTCCTCTCCGTAGAGAAGTACACTCGATCCTATGCGAGCGTCTATTACGTCGGTCACATAATCTTCCTGACATATCCGCTTGTCGCACCGTATATCAAAAGATTATTAAGAGAACCTAGACCGCACACGGAATAGTGAAACCTCAAGTGTATAGATCCTGTAGGGTCTCTTCTAGTTTAGTCTAAAATTATGAAAACGAGTCCTCAAAACTTTTGATGGTGTCTGTCTATTTTTTAAGAAATCGTTCTATTGACGGATGAAGATGAAGCGAGGTTATCCAATGTATACATAGATACATAATTGATCATCGGTACATCTGAAATTGGAGTCTGAAGAACTTTTCTATGTCTGCGAGTGGACTCTAAGGTTTCTAGTAAAGTGATATGAGTAATGAGCGGTCGTACAAATATTTGTGATCAATAGGAGTCATGATGAATGGAGTGTATCGGAAGCTGAAAGTCTTCCGATCGGTCGCCCATATTTTATAATTTTGTAAAAGGATCGAAATCCGTGCGACAGTGGCTTAATAACTAAATCCGCGTGCCCGTAGGTAACTTTCGGAATAAAGTTGACGAGTCGTCATCGCTACTTTTGCGTGGCTGACCCCAATCAGCCTCCAGGCTCCATTGGAGCACTCAGTCGATTATACTTATTGGGTTGTGCTATATTTGTAAATATATTACATGACACGCGTATTTATGTAGGCTATATTCGTTGGCTATTGACGAGTGTGTCAGCCGTGCGTAATATTTTCTTTCTCAGTTGCTCGTTGACTCAGACTTTTCTGACTTTGCCAAAGAACGCGCGGGCTTTGAGGAATTGCGGAAAAATGCCATCTGTCGGTATATTTGCTATAACGTACATCCTCCTAATAGGCCCTTATGTCCGGATGTGGATGCCCGTGTCTTTCTCGCCCCCTTCACTTCCGGCATCTCTTCCTTCTTGCCTTTCTCTTCTTTTCTCCACCTTTCGCTATTCACAATCTACGGCATCGCGCAAAACTTTCGTTTCCGCGAGACCAGCGTCGTCTTGCCACAAATTAGAAATTAAGTCGAGGACGCCTATGTTCTCGTGGTTGCGCCTAGTCCCTAAGTATATCAAGTATATGTTTTGTTCGGTAAATATATTTTTTTCAACTATTTTCAAGTCAATTTCCTCTTCTGCAACACGACTCTTCATGCGACTTACAATCAAGTAATAAGGTGCATGACGTAACGTCCATGGTTGAAAAAAATAAAATGCGTAGATAGGTAGATTCGTCGTAATAAGAAGTTGGTATATTTTTCATAATTTTTCTTACAAAGGGACAACAGCTTCCGCCATGCGATAGTTGCGTCATTAAAAAAGAATACAAAATCTGAAAACGCTTGGAAAAAGGTAATTAGGTAAAGCTTAGGTTAGGGTCTTCTAAAATGAGAGCAACCACTGCTCGACAACTTCTCTGAGACTTGCACTCTCGCACCTCGCACATTCTCTCAAGTTCTAACGCACTACGTAGCATTATTTTATTAGCTATATACACAAGAAATCGTTGGCGTGCTCCGTCGCCTGAAGAAGCACAGGAAAGTCCTGGAAGACGACGCGCCATATTCCTCTCCGCAACGCTTCCTCCGCTTCTACCTCCACCAATGGATATTTTTGTACCTGCGATATCTGGCGCGCCCTTCGCATCTAGTAAGGTCCGTTGCCCGACGGAGGAGCTCCGTAGTTGTCGGATGGAGAAGATGGTGCAGGTGGTCCATACTCCGCAGCTTGCTGCTCCTTCTACGTAATTAATGTCTTGCGTTAAATCTTCCTATTTCAATTTCTAATTCTGATCGCTCAACAATAGGGTACCTGAGTCTTGTAGCGAATGAAGTAGACTTCCGGCTTGCTGGGCTGCGTCGGCGCCAGAGTGGGCAGGACAACTTCAGGCGCTTCTTCGGGCTTCTTCACCAGGACGTAGATGAGCGTCTTCTCCTCGTCCTGAGCTGGTAGCGGCGGCAGTACCGGCGCGGTCGGAGTCGGCGGAGTTGGCGCCTTGATGAAGACGATCTTGTAGTGCTTCTGGGGAGGTGGCGGAGGTGCATGGTACTTTGGTGCTTTGTATTCGGGTGCCTCTGGCGGAGGCACGTGGACGTAGACGTGCTTGTGGACTACTGCCTGCTGCTGCGGTGGTCCATATTGATCGGCAGGAGGACCGTAACCGCTCGAAGGGTAGCTACCTCCACCGGATGGCGGGATGTAGGAGGATGGTGGTTCCGGGGCGGGTTTACCCAGGACGGCCGTGCATGCCAGTGCCAAAATCTAAACAGATAAAAATCATCGGAATCGGACAAACGTAATTCGCGAGGATCACATGGATGGGACAATAAAGAGATATTTAAACTTTCTCTCCATCTAATGAGAGGTAACTGTAGTACTTTGCACACTTAACGCTTTCATGATTCTACGCAATCGTTTCCCGAGTGCGAAGCGCCATGCTAATTATATCCGGTGGTACACAACTTTGCGTACGCAAATCCGTCTTAATTCTTCTCGAGGTAATTTCCAAAGTTTTTTCTAATAAAATCGTAAGGTGGTGAAAATTTGGTTAAATCTTTGATATTTCCTCGCACTCTCGTCGCACACTCGATTTGGTTCTGATTCCTTCACGACGACTGTGTCGCTCACTCTCGTATAAATCTTCGCGATACGTCAGAACCACTTTTCAATCTTTATCTCGAAACGAAGTAAGAATCTACTTACTACGAAGGACTTCATTCTCTCGCGTCTTTCCTTCTATAAGGTTTGCTTTTCTTTTTTCCTTTACAATTGAAAAAAAAGAACTGACCACCAGATCACTCTCACTTACAGTCACTCACTAACTCGGCCGTGTGTGCCTGGCGACCGGAGGCCGCCGAACTTTTATACCCTGGGCTACCAGAAGAGGAAGGCTGTCCGGTTACGGGGGTTTGCGGGTCATGCTCCGGGTACCGGGACAAGACACCAAGTGGTGGAGGAAGCAGCAGCAGCTGCTGCTGGTGGTGGTGGTGGTGGATGGTGGTGGATGGCACGCATTAATAGTACTGGACAGTGAAGAACCCGTGAGCAGAACTTGAGATACATGTCTAACTTAATGTGGCGCAACTGGACTCGATGCGGCTCAATGTCTCAATCCTTTGCGTTGGCCCCTCCGATCCGATCGGACGGACTTGGCATTTTAGAGAGCCTATTCGTTATTCCCTTTAGTTTCGGTAAAGGAGGACACTACGTTTCTTTTTGGTAGGCAAATTATGAAATGGTTTCACTAAATTGCACAGTGTTACGTTCGATGACGCATCTTTAATTATTTCGTTCTCCTCGTCAAAGATCAATTCAAGCTCGGAGTCACTTCCGTTTGCTTCGACTTTACTTTCGCACAAGTGGGGATGCAGCGAGTAACGCAGGAAATGAATTTTCAACTCGCGCATACGTGCCGATTAATTACAGTGAGACCTTCTTAAATTACGGTGCCGTCGTGCCACGCGAGTCCGCCCGACTAATTAGCCTAGAATTAATACGCGAAGAAACGGCGGGATGAAAGTTTCGCGGCGCCACTTGCATTCTAATCGATTTTTCCATTTGTCTGCCATCCACGAGAATGACGGTTCGGTGCAGTCAGGAGGCCCTCCGCACTACGTGACGGTAAGTTCTTTTTAATCGTCAGGTCTCACTCGTTTCGAGAGTCTCGTCACGAGTGCGGCCGCTAAGTTCAAAATGAGAGTCGTGAGTCGCCGGGAGAAGCGCGCGGGTGGTCGAACGAAAGTCGACAGTGAGCGCTCGAGCAGTGGCGTCTCTCGTTGACATGTTTCTTTCCAACATCCGGTCCCGAGATTCAAGAGGAAAAGAGAAGAAAAAAAAGCCAGTCGAAACGGTCCCTCGCGCAGTGTCACCACAGATACTTAAGTAGTGCAGCTGCGAGGATCTTGAGTTGGAAATTTCGAAATTGAATTTTTTTAAATTCTCAGACGGACGGTCCATCACGAATTCTTAAGTATTGCGTAATTCTACGGTCCCTGCCAACCTTGACGCTCCGATGCGATGCGAACCGGTCCTGCGATTTCTTTTTGCAATTATTCCCGAGCAATTCGACTATTTTTCGGTTATTCCAAATTTGCCTCGATATTCACCTTGATAGGAAAACGTAGTCGTCATCCTTGGATTCCATAATGGATACTCTTTCTTTCTCCCAGCCGCGTGCTTCGATTGCGGATTCCAATCGCGTGTCATTTCATTCGACAGTCTATTACGATTACTGAAACGTGCTCGTACGGCCGGAGGGTCCCCCAACATCAATCCCCCAACATCAATCCACCGCGTTTCGATCGTCCATGGGATTTTGCGATTCCAACGTCGTCCGAACTTCGGCACTTAGGATTTCTCGAGTCTTAGGGCTGTTCGGCTGCAGAATGAACGAACGAATGAACGAACGAAACTCGCTCCTCGTTGAGAAATTGCGCCAAGTGTAAAAGGCCACTGGAACAATGGCCTGGAATAGCAACTCTACTCAGATCGTCTCGAAATCATTGAAGAAGGACTCGTTGGTCCGCCATTAAGAAATTTCCCTCGACCCGTCATCGCACTTCCATGCTAATCGAGCAGTGAGAGTATTTTCACCTAGTAAAAGTGATACGTGATAGTTACTCTCGTTATGTCTTCACTATTCAAATAGACCAGCCACATGTACAATCCGTGCTAAGTAGAAGGACGTCCATACTAAATGAGTCGACACGCTACAGGCGTGCTGCTGACACTTTGATATTTTTTTTTCCAAAAAAACATCAGCCACCCACCTGGTAACTTGAACAAATCCGTAGTAAGGAATGCGAACGCAGTGGAATCACTTTATTCGAAATCGGACTGGTCCCTGGAATACTTTCGAGTCTCAGCTGCACCTTTCATCGGTTACGTAAAATGTCGAAAAGTTAAGATTGGCTAGGTTAACGCGAATGGAGAAAGGGGAAAGGCGCGAGAGATGGAAAAAAAATAAAAGAGGTCCTAGTGATCTTTAACGTTCTGTACGTTTCGAGGATGGAAGAAGACAATTGGTAGGTGGATGGCTGCATCTGATAGAATTTCCTGAACCTTCGCGAGCTGCTTGGAGAATTTGTGGACAAAGACGGAACCTTCCCAGTCCTTCCTTCCTCCCTTCCTCCCTTCCTGCCTCCTGGCCGGCGCGGCGCGTATAATGACGCGTTCGGTGCATAACTGGAACACATTTTAATGGCAACGCGAGTCTCGAGATTACGTCGTCGAGGATCCACTTTCCAATTATCGGATCAGACTCGTGTTTTCTCAGATATATGGGTCGACCAGTACTGGCCTACCTCTGGTCCACCTCTGGTCCACCTCTGGTCTACCTTGGACATTCCAATCGGCAATGTTATTCGACGTGGACATTAGAGTATCCAGACATTAGAGTAGCCATTATGCGTGGTCGACTCCTCGTGATTCAAAGTCCTCCTCTACCTCCTCTGCCTCCTCTACCTCCTCTACATTCTACACACACAAACGTCCCTCACGCAACGGCCGTCACGCGTTACGCCACGTTTTTCATTAAATCACTTTCGCATCCAAGTCGCAACGAAATCCCCATTTTCTTTACCCAGTTGTGAATTCAATTGGCTCTACCTAGTAGTCTGAATTTTACTGATGACGCGTACTAGTTTCCTTCTGGATATACTTTTGATATTCATTACGTGTCTTTTATTGGTAGCCAGTGACGCGCCGTTTTGCCATAGACTCAGTACTTATAATTAGCTCGACTTTCACCCGGGCCAAACGGTAGCCCAGCAATTCCCAAGACTACGGACCCTGCGTACAATGCGTACGATGCGTACGATGCGCGCGCGTTATTCTTATTCGGAAATATCAAGTTTCAAGGACTCCAGGTATAGGTTGGAAGCACTGGACAACCTGGTGAAATCGTGATGGATTTATAGCGACCAGGTTGCATCGCAATGGGCAGCAGAATGAAACGAAAGCGAATGCGCAGAATACGAAATTCTAGGTATCTGTGTGGCAAATTCACCTATTTCGAATATTTTATTTTAAAATTCTATGTACAGGAACCATTAGACCTATTGGAAAGATTTTATCTGTCACACCAGGTACTATATACCTGTGGTATCTACAATTAAAGATATTCAGGACGTGCTAGTAGGAATGATTTCCTTGACTTTGGAGTAGCCATCGGTTATCATGGTGCCTTCATAATGACGACCTTCTCTTACGTCAGGAACGAGATCGACCTGAGTCCTGTATACTGAGGACCTTTCATCATCTGCTGGAGCTTGTCTTTCCGGGGAGGACCTTCTTCTTATTTGCCCTTTCAGTTTCGTTTCCTCCGCGATCGAGTCCTTCGTGGCAGTTTCTGATTCCTTGGGAAGTTCTTCGTTCACTAGGGATGCCCCATCCTGATTAGGAGTCTCTACGATAACCTCGGACATGACTGAGGGTGACGCCAGGAAAGGTTCATCGTGATAGGATAACGTCGGAGTCCCGTAGGACGTTAAGGATGATAACTGTTGCTTCTCCACTTGATTTCTGTTATCCTGTTGGAAGGACGTGTCTCTGAAATTGACAGCTGTGTGTACCGGAAGGTTATCATAGTGCTCTATGGGTCCTGGAGGATTTATGGGAGCCCTGTAAGCTGATGGGGATATTTGGTAAATGGGTGTAGGCTCCTGATAGGATCCAGTGTCCCTTGGGATCTGCTGCTGATAATCCACTGGCTCCCTTCGTTCCTGATGATTTATTACAAAACTACTCTGGCTCTGACTATTGTGATGACTCTCGTGTTTTTCTGAATTTCCTCCGTCTATTCTCACTGAGGTCTCTGAGTTACTTCTGGTAGGCTGAGCTGCTACAAGGAGTTGGCTGTCCACGTGGACCGTCTGGCTATTCTGTCTCTGTTGGTAATTCGCATTTCTCTCCTCGTTGGAACTACTTAGGTGTACTTGATAAGCTGCTGATGGCGAGTAGTTGCCAATTTGTGAGATATCTGAAGACTCGGAAGGGGCTTCGTATGCTTGAGACGCTGCTGAATGAACTGTGGAATCCTGAGCATTTGGAAATTTGACGTCAGTGTGATGGATCTGATGAGCCGATGCTGCAGTGTGAGAGGCTGCGTTCCTTTCTTGAGTTCCACGGAATGCCGTTGCTGCGGAGATCTGTGGAATAGCATCAGGGACAAAGGATACCTTGGGTGCCTCGTGGAAAGGTATCGTGCCGACGTGGGGACCCAGGTTTGGCACGAACCCACTCTGGACTCCTGGAGGCAATTTCACGGCCACGTAGGAACCTTTGGTCTCGGGTAGATAGTAGGTGGTCGCCGGTACCGGTGGTGGGAGTGGTTCTTGTGCTGGCGCTGGCGCTGGTTCCTCCCTTTTATAGAATAAGGATGACAGGATCGATCCTCCGGATGAGGATGTTTGCCCAGTAGACTGTGATGATCCGAAGATGGAGGAAAGAAAACCACCACTCTGTACGGGTTCCTCTGTAACAGCCTCATCTGTGATCGCAGGGGCCTCAGTGGCTCCACGTATCCTGGAGATTAGACTCTGAAGGAATCCTCCCGAGGGCGCTTCCGTCTGGCCTTCGGGTTCCGGTAGAAAGGGTGCCAGACCCCCCAGGTTGTCGAGGAAGCTCAGATCAGGCTTGCTGCCAGAGTCTTGCTGCTCCTGAAACCCTGAGGATTGCTGGTGGGCAAAGTTCGGTGCCTGGTATGCTTCTGGGACGCCGTATGTGGAATGTGGCACCACCGGTCGTGTGTCTTCCACCGGTGGAAGGTATCCCGGAACACCGTACGTAGAATGTGGTACTGCGGGAGGAGTATCCTCGACGGGAAGTGCGTAACCGGTGAATTTCTGTCGTGAATTTTCAGAATTCCAATAGTCGGAACTTTGAAATTCACCGTTCTGGAAGGAAGGAGTTTCCGGTGGATAGACGGCCTCCACTTGAGGAGGATACGGAGCAGTTTCCTTTGCAGAATTTTCCGTTTCCGGTGGATAAGGTCCACCTTCTGTATCTTGGTGAGTTACGATTTTCGATTCAACGAAATTATTGTATCCTGTCTGATAGGACGTTTGGCGTCCGTCCGATGAGGCGTCGAAACGCGAGGCGTCCACTGCGACAGATTCAGGTGGATAAGGAGCCACCTGCTGGACCTGGACCGGCTTCAGGTCGATTCCCTGATACTTGTGGATCTTCCACAAGGGATACCTATTCAGGTCGATTCCCTCGGGAAGGACTGTGTCTTCGGAGAGAAAGAAATTCTCATCAGTGGGGATAGGCGGTTCCGTGTTGCCTGAAGTGAACGGCCAGATGCTCCTGGAGGAACGTGGACGCTGATCATCCTCTTGGGTAAGATCATCCTGAAGGGGAGCACCTAGAACGGTGCCCACGATTAACAGCCAGACGATCTGAGAAAGTAAGAATAAAAAAAAGAATTAAAATTCATTTATACTGGACAAACATCAAAATGGTAGAAAATACTAAATGTCACTCGTGTGTCTGAAATCTCCGTGTTAACTCTCGAAAAGATTTAAGTAACCTAAAAATTAAAATAACGAACAGAAGAGTGAAGCTATCAGTGTCTGAAGGAATTCTTTGCTCGGCTACCTATTAAGTTGAATTATTATGATTAACTGTCGTGCGCGCCTTTGCATCACCTCAGCGGCCTATGAATAAGCTTAAGTCAGATTTTAGTGCGCGGTGCAATTAATCGAGAAATCAGTTGGCGCGAGTGAAATGCCGAGTTGCACTTGGCTCTCGTCCTCGATCCTCGAGATTTTTAAAGATCCGCTATTCTAGGTTGCTGCCAGGTTTCCTCTTTCTCTCATTTGGCTGCCTCCTTTCCCAGTATCAGTGCCACCAACACTACCACTAACCTTGCCCAGCATCTTTAACTCGAAACTCTGTCTTGCTGCTATTCTAATAAATATTAAATAAATAAATAATAACGCGCGGCCACAGTACGTCCAAGTGTCACTAGTATACTGATCGGCAGAGCTTCGGGAGCTTCCCTTAAATAGCTTAATGACTTTAGTGAAAATCCACCCCATGGCGAACCGTTAGATTTTCGAATATTCCGTAATCCCCCAAAATTCCATGGCCACCTCGACGTGGCTCGACCTGTGACCCAGCACACGTGACACTTTCACGACTCAAATACGAATTCCTGACTGGGGCTCTGATCTCTCTAACCATTTTCCCATTTTCGGGAAATCGAATGCCATCAGCTGACTTACTCATTTTTCCAATGAAAATTATGGCAAATTCCAGACAGGTGGACTCGAGCTCTACTTTAACGAGAACTCGATAAGCATCGGATCCCTAATTACTGCCGACTAACTTTCCTCCAACGTACTTCGGGGAAAGTTTCGCAGACCCGAATGGCAACTCGGCACTTCGATGTGTTAAAATGCCAAATGATTCGAGTCATTACTTCCACCTTATAAAGTTTAATGATTTAAATCCCCGAATTGTAGACAGGCGACACTGATGTAAGCGAACCAAAATACTCGGACATTTTTCAAGAGGAAACATACCTTTCGCGTAAAAGCACGGCCAATGACTTTCCTTAACACAAGTTAAACATTTTGACGCTCGGAGGATTTACCGAGGGAAACCGAGCCATGTCCCATTGTCGGTGGTCTTCCTTTCCATTTTGGCGAAATTACTCGGTTTCCGCATTGAACTACTTTCTGCGAAATGCTCGCGCTTCGCATCACTCCTTACTCGGCTTCCCTACTGACCTTCCATTTTTTTCTTCCTCGTCAGAACTCCTAACTGCAATTCTCTCCGATGGTTCTGTCTCTTCCTCTCTCTCACGCTGGTCGATAAATAAAATCATGCAGCATTGATACCTTGAAATCAGTTCCAGGTGATGACCTCTCGTCGGTAAAGAAGTCTCGGCGCACCTCATCAGGTAACCAGCCACAGAGAAAATGTCTTTTGCCAGTTCGGACTGGTTGACTTGGGCGTCACGACAAGAGGGAGCGCTAGAAGGTTGCCCACCAGGAAGTCATCCCTGCCGGAACATCCTTCTTGCCTGGGAGAGAGTATGGGAAAAAGGTAAGAAGTAAAAGAACATTGCCGAAGGCATAACAATTTAATCATCGGTAAAGAATCCTGTACAACTGTCATTTCTATTCGTCTGCGCGTCTGTCACTTGTTCCTCTTTTGTAAATTCGCCAGCATCTCTTATGTATTCCTATACACGTTCCCAGAGAAACGTGTCGATCTTTCCTCTTGCTCGTTTTGCTATTTGCGAAAATTGGAGAACGTGCGAAAGTTTAGCAGTCTTCGGATGCCGCGGGAAAATCACGTCACGTCACTATATTTTTTTCACACACTCGCAGAATCGTGTGCGTACCAGTAGCATGCCTTAATATCTGCAAGAGACGCACACGGCTAGAAAGAACGTAAATGTTTATCGGCTATTCGCATCGGCGACGGTCATGCATTTCATTATAATGGTTACGATTTTTGTACCTCTTTTCGTTCATTTTTTATACTTTTCTTCGTTCCTACACCTTTATGCTCGTCCGTTCATCCCGCCTCCCTGGTTTCTTTCCTTCGGAGGAATTACGTCAGAATCGGTGAAGTAGGTGACCATTGGAGACGCTACCGGGTGAAAGCATGGGTCAACGTAAAGGCCATAGACAGCACTCTAATGCAAGGAGTACACACACACACACGAATCATTGAACACATAGGGAACACATGGTCTCTTTCACTAATACGAAATATATATATTCGAGTGAACCTTGTGGGACCTAGAGGGAGTGCAAATGGTCTTGTAACCTGCACGTCGTGCTTATCGTATCTATTTGCCGTAAAATGCACTCGGAATGCACTCGGAATGCACCACCGAGGTCTTCGGCGTCTCCCCTTTCCAAGGCTCATAGCAAACACATGCTAGTATCACGTACGCAATCTACGCGCAGTCTCACGGACGACGATACAGTCATACTGCCACATCCACTAGCACCCTCGTCCTCCTTCGTTGGATTCGGAATATTCTCGAGTAATAATTAAAACCGGTCCTCTTAAGATTTTCATGGGGACTATGGACTTTGGATCGACACGGTGGCTTAGTTTTCCAAAAACTCTGAGAATCCATGTAAACTAATAGCAATTGAGCCGTAATGTGGCACTATCTCTTTCGGAAATCAATAGCTTTCTAATTTGCAAATTGGCCCAGGAAGAGAGTCCATTCTGAATTGTGTATCAGTGAGTTTAGAGCCAGGGACCGAGGAGTCGTGCTTCAGGCTGTGCAAGATCACGGGGACGATGCTCCTGCGTCCTCTCGATGATCCTGGGGATATCGGAACGAGTGGGGAGACGATGCGTCGTCGTTCGAAGATGTCCCGGTTTTTTTTAAGGAGGCCGGCGACTGACCTTTCGAAAGTTTTTTTTACACGCTCGTCCACCTCCGTCCCCTCCTTCCTCGCATCCTCCTTCTTCACGTGGGCAACGTCCGATCGACTTCGGTTAAGCTGAAAAAAATAAAGTTCTACGTGAAAGTTGCCTCGTGGCTGTAAGCCGCGTTCGCTCCATTCTCTCTTCGATTATTTTCTGACTCCGATCTGCTGCGCCGAGCAGGAGCCCTGTGCATTTGAACGGCACTGTACATTCAATGTATGCAGCCTGTATCCAGTGCCGGGGCAAGATTGTCTACCTAAAATTCTTTCGCTTCGATCAATGGCGTCGACGGGAATTCGCTTTCACTCAAGAATCCCTTTCTTCCATTTTCCATATCTTTTCCCTTTCTGTATCTTGAATACGCTTCATCTCGATTTCTACCTGCTGATCTCTTCTTCTCTTCCTGCTTGACTTTCTCACCTCTTCCGGCTTCGGTAGGGTCTCTTAATTCACGGGAGACACCTCAGCTAGACAGGCAGGCAGGCAGCCAGCTAGGAAGCCGTGCGATTCTTCCAATCCAATGGTACGAATGACGCACAAGCGTCTATCTCGTTCCCACTCATTGACAGACTCACTGACAATCAGTAAGTCATTTATTTATTCGTTTGAATTAGCTCGGTGAAAGTAGCTCCTGGCAGTTTGCCGGTTGGCACGAAACAACAAAGACGGAATAAAGGAAACCTTTTCGAATTGAAAACTACTCTTGCGAATCCCCGGAATTTTTCAACAACTCAGCCATTTCGCACTGCTGGATCTTCGCTGATCAGATGGGACTGTCGAGACATTAGAGGCTTCGGGGTTTTATGTAAAAATACATAAAAAAGCTTTATTTCGCCACCGTTTTCTTGCAAAAAATAGGTATAAAAAACATCTCCTCGTCATCATCATCATCATCATAATCATAATCAGTAGCATCGTCGTCGTCGTCAACATCATCATTATCATTATCATTAGCAACGTTGTCGTCGTCGTCGTATGCTCCCTTATATAATACAGTCGTATAAAAATAATATCATCGAGTCGCTTGATCTTTATATGGTACAGGGTTGCGCTTCGCTTTTCGCTTTTCGCTTTTCGCTTCTCACTCCTCGTGTGCGTGTTTTCCCGTGTGCGGCTGTGTGTGTGTGTCTTTTTGTGTAGAGTGTGGGTGGATGGGTGGGTCATGTTGTAGAACGCAAAAGGAAAGAAGGTAAGTTAATTAAGTTGACTAGTAGGGACCCGATCCACCGGGTGGTCCGTAGTTTGAGCTGGGTCCGCTGGGTCCAGTTCCGCCGCCGATTCCACCGCCGATTCCACCGCCGATTCCTCCGCCGATTCCTCCGCCGATTCCTCCGCCATGTCCGTCACCAATTCCACCGCCAATTCCAGATCCGGAACCTCCGCCGATGATGCCGCCACCACCGCCGCCTCCAGAAGTCACTTCCTTCTGCAAGGTGATATAATCGATACGATTATTAGGAGATAACGATAATGAGTTCATTAGTTGAAGAGACGACTTACCTGAGTCTTGTACTTGATGAAGTAAACCTCTGGCTTGCTTGGCTGAGTTGGTGCGATCGTAGGCAGGTTGAGTTCTGGCGCCTCTTCCGGTTTCTTTACCAAGACGTAGATGAGAGTCTTCTGCTCGTCCTGCTGTGGCAGGGCTGGGATCACTGGGGCAGTTGGGGTTGGTGGAGTTGGGGCCTTAATGAAGATGATCTTGTAGTGCTTTTGGGGTGGTGGGGGAGGTGCGATCGGCCTTGCGGGTCTGTCTTCCGGTGCTTCTGGTGGCGGAACATGAACGTAGATGTGCTTCTGAATAAGAGATCCACCGCCGGAACCGAAGCCGCCTCCGAATCCACCTCCAGAACCACCTCCGAATCCACCTCCGAAACCACCTCCGGAACCACCTCCGAATCCACCTCCAGAGCCACCGCCAAAACCTCCACCGAGTCCGCTACCCCCAATGGAGCCACCGAAACCACTGGCGCTGCTGGAACTGAATCCTCCCGAGAAAGATCCTCCATGACCACCTCCGAGACCTCCGCCAAGACCTCCTCCGAGACCTCCTCCGAGACCACCTCCATGGCCACCTCCGACACCACCTCCGAGACCTCCTAGACTGATACCTCCCAGACTTCCTCCAAGACTTCCGCCACCACTTCCAGGCACTCCGTAACTTCCGCTAGGCTGGGAGTACGAGTATCCGGCTTCCGGTCGCGCCATCGCCACCGCGGCAAGCGCCACGATCTGCAAATCATAAGTTTCTCCTTTAGTTTCCTCAATCTGTTATCTATTTCATTTTTTATCAATGAAAATCAATCAACATCGTTTATCCTTCGAAGCATTTCGGTTGCCCCTACGTTCACGTCAATCTGAGACACGCACCGTTCCTCCAGTTGGAAAGAAGAAACGGGACCAACACTGATTCTCTTTTCCCTCTCTCTCTCTCTCTCTCTCTCTCTCTCTCTCTCTCTCTCTTTTCTTCTCTCCCCTCCATTACACTTGATAATAGATTCTCTGATTATTCGCAAGCCTTCTCGTGTCTCTACTGTCTCTCCTGCTTTCTCGCGTTACGTCCCGTCTCCAGTGTATAATATCCTTTGATTTCCGTTCCGAGCTTCAAAGTATCTCCGTTGTTCGCCGTCAGGATTCACATGGTATACAGTTTTCGAGATGGAGTGAGAGAGAGAGAGAGAGAGAGAGAGAGAGAGAGAGAGAGAGAGAGAGAGAGAGAGAGAGAGAGAGAGAGAGAGTGATAAAGAGAGGAGAATAATTGGTATCCGGGATAATTGAGAAGAGAACTAGAGATGACAGATGACATAATGGTAGAACGAGGTGTAAAATGAATGGAGGAATGATGGAAGGATGGAAGGATGGAAGGATGCTACTCACCATGAATGCCCTCATGGTTGCTGCTGTTCCTTGATTTGAGGACTGATGCTCCGTGGTTGTCTTGAGGCCCCCTTTTATACGGGCCAGCTCGGGCCCCACTCGAGCCGACCCATCACCTATGAGATGCGACAGAGCTATTGCAAATCTCCTCTGAGTTCAGTTACTCTGCCTAGTCAAATGTTCTTTCAAGATCTTAATATTATTTTTTATCTCCATATTTCCACATTATCGTCTTTCTTCCATCCTTCAAACGTCATGTGATATTTGATCGACTCGATCGCAAACGACCATCCAATTTTTAACGAAATTTACTTTTCTTTTTCTTTTTTTTTTCGAAAACCGTCATAATACAAGGTGGCCTAACAAGAACGCAAAATCTTTGGGCCTTACAAGTACAATTTTTGGATTCTCCAATTGCGAGACCAGGTGAAAAGGATGTCTAGCTCAAGAAACATGACGACGATCATGCGGAAGTCATTTGTTCAACGCAAGTACATGTCTCTCTCTCTCTCTCTCTCTCTGTCTCTCTCTCTCGCTCTCTCCTCCCACCCCTCGCGCTCCTTCCTTCTCTCCAGTACATGTGGGGAAATTCCTCCTTTTTCATCCTCGCGTTACACGAGAAGCCTAATCGTCGCGATATACGTAAATTTGGTGCCGTCCCGGTGAAAGGCTGACTATTATGAAATACTAGCTGAGACGTCTTTCTAAATCTCTCATTGTGCCCAGTCGCGTCCTTGAAAAAGAGAAGAATTACTCTGTCAAGTAGCAGCACGAGAGAGGAGAAAAAGACTCTTTCTTTCTACGCAACCAGCCAGGACTTTTGACCTGGGAATTTTTCCCAATTGAATTTGCAACCGAGATGAATAGGACGAAGCGCTTTGAAAAAGGGAGGCAAACCGGGCCAGGACACCGTCGGTGAAAGGCTTCGGTATCCTGAGACGTGCAGCGTCCAAGAATAAATAAAAGTTTGCCTTCATAAATCTGTGTCTGGTCCAAGAGATTCCATCCGACGAGAGTAAAACGTCTTGATGAGATTATCTTCGACCTTGTCATCGTTTGGTTCTTCAAATCCCCCAGCTACGTCTAAAGTTTGTTTGTGCTGGACGCAGGGAGATCTTGTGAAATCAAAAGTTTTCTCATCTCTGAGAAGCATCCTCGATGGTGAAAGAGGGCAGGGAGAGACACAGAGAGAGTTTGTTTGTGCTGGACGCAGGGAGATCTTGTGAAATCAAAAGTTTTCTCATCTCTGAGAAGCATCCTCGATGGTGAAAGAGGGCAGGGAGAGACACAGAGAGAGAAGAAGAAGGAGAGAGAGAGAGAGAGAGAGAGAGAGAGAGAGAGAGAGAGCCAAGAGAAAAAGCAGTGCGTAGAAAGGAACCCGATATCCATTTGACCCGAATATCCTGCTGCTCAACGTTCACTTTTTCGATCGGTCTACAATCGATCTTGAGTCATCATCCTTCATTCGATTAATCGATTTATATTACTTGGACAATTATTCATTTTTGTTAAACGACTTCGCCGTCCAGCTGCCGGCTGCTCTCCTTCGCCTTGGCGCGAAACTAACGACAAGATCCTTCTGCCTCGTCGAAGGAGCCTCCGCCAGGTCCGGTGGAGCCGATAGGGACTTTATACTCATCGAACTCGCCCCTTTACATAATCAATTATGAATGAATCTACTTCCGTCTATATTTAGCGTACCCGAGACCTGGAGATCAAGGTTACAACCACAACCGTCTCGAACGTTACGTTAAAAGTCATTGGGCTCGTTTCGAAAACTAGTTTATGTCAAAATGCTAATGAATATCCAGCTAATAACCATATATATTGATATCGCTCTCCAAGTGGTCCCCGGCCTCCAACCTCGACTCTCCGACGAAGGCGTCGCGAGGCCTTCATTTCATTTTTGCATTTCTATTTGCCCCCGTAACTCCTCGTATCCCAACGTAACCAGTGACAGAGCAGTGGATCGAATACGTCTACGTCTTTGCCGAGAGAATCGATTCCTTGACCAGAAGGATCTCCTGGCTCTTTGCCTTTCTGCCCTGGAGCACTGCAGCCTCCTCTCGTCTTGGACCTTTGATTTTTCCCATTAACTCGTAAACGTACACACGACTCCAGACGCCAAGTCAGGCTCTGTCATTTTCCTTCAATCATTTTCAATTTCTTTCTTGTGTTTCCTCGTTTTCCTCGTTTTCCTCGTTTCCTCGAAATTATCTTTATTTATCTTCTCTCCGCTTCCCTCCCTTCTTGGGGCTCCCGGTGCGAAGCACGCGGCGCGTCTTCACTTTTACCCAACGTCAGCCAGTAAAACTGTCTCCCGTGCAGTGGACTCCTCTGATTTATTCCTGGGAATGCAAGTGAATACGTAACTCCTGAATTTTCATAAAGAATCCTCCAGTTAACTGCGAGCCTCCTGTAACTCGACTCCTGTTCGAGTCTTCGTCTTCAGCTTCAATACGGACAAGGTTGAATGTTCTCTTGAATTTCGGGTCAAAGTAGCATGGCCACAGGAGTCAAGTATATCTATAGATGTCCAGAGACGTGTGGGACACGATGCGTGTTATAAGTTACACCTACGACTGGAAGGTATATCGGGTACTTGTGACTAGACGACAGTGGCGCGTTCACTCGTTCGTATTAAAGTAAACTCTCTTGATTGCCGAATTGCGTAAGAGACTCGGCCAAACGTTACTCGAGCGGAAGATGAGAAACGGGAGTCGAAGGATGCGATTGGTTGTAAAATAAAAAGTAGACGAGGACAACTGCTAACTGCCTAATTGCTTGTGTTGCTGGTTTTGCTGGTTTCGCTGGTGTTGCGATGCAATTGCGTGCGTAATAAGGCTGTATGACGAGTCCTCCTATCTAAGAGTGGACGCACACTTTGCCCCCCCCCCCCACC
>NW_014333651.1:1932-18448 GCF_000341935.2 Cephus cinctus | reverse complement strand
CCCCCCTGCTCCTCCTGACACACATTCGCGTAATCTCGAATTAGCTACTTCGCGCTAGGTAAATATTTCACTCCACTTCACGAGATGGTATATAGGTTAGGATTACCTTCTCTTTTGGTAATACCTGTGTAATAGGCTTTTCGCACCTTTTGATACCGTATTTCGTTAATACCTACCAGGTGAACTCGTAGATTTCGGACTTTCAATCTTTCACAGGGACAGTCACTGATAGTGGAACAAGAGAGCCCATGTGATTTTTGAAAGATTTCTAATCCACGTATATCTAGGCATTCGTGTCAGGTCGCGGCAGTGCTTTCGGGACGGCAGTTAATTTGCGTATTCTCACTGGCACGAAATTATTTTTTTTTATTTTCTTTATATTATCCTACGGGTCTGCAAATTATTCTGTATTACTGGATGATTTTCACTAGCAATTATGTGTCGTAAATAGGATCATTGGCTTATGAAATGTTTTCATGTAGCTACAATACGTGTTTTACTACGTGACTCAGATTCCTACGTGACTGTACTTGTGTCTTCAGTAGTCTCTTCCGACCAATCGGAATATATGGGCGCATTTCCGCATTGGGTGGCTTCCCGTTGAGTTTCGAGACTATAGACTGTGGTCTATCGGGTAGTCCACGTGTTACGTCGACACGAAGCACTCGTAAAGTTCAAACCGCTCGAGAATAAGCGATTTGCCAGTCGCGATTTGCCTCTACTCGAGCTCGTTCTCATCGCGCGACGAATCTCAACGAGCCTGTCGAGCACCTCTATTCCACTTGCTATCGAAAGTACTTTCTTTCCTTGAATCGATCGCATCCTGCATCGCTTCCGAGTGACCCGTCATTAACGGAATACACGTGTTCCAGCCACCTGCCGTATCTTGCAGCCTCTAACAGACGAGTCATCCTTAACGCAGGATTCTAATTGGCTCCGTCTGGCACGGGATTGCATTTGCGGCTGCACCGTCGCGGCCTTTACTCCTCACGCCTCCCCCTGACCCCGTGTCGATAACACGAGAAGGACCTTTTCCTTCCTGCGAGCAGGGAAAGTCCTGCTACCGATGACTCCAGGCAGGAGGCCATACGCGATATGAGACACCCGTTAGATTCGCGGGAGACGCTCAGGATGGAAAGCGACGGCTTGCTCGTAGACGGTTTAAAGAGTTAAAGAGTTTAAAGGCAAACCCGGTAAGATCCTCCTGCCTTGACTTCCCATCGATTAGCATAAACCTTATCCGCGCGTGTCTCATTACCGTCCTCCTTCCCTGCGCTCGCGATCTGCGTCGTTTCCGAAGCAGGCTGGACGGCGGCTCGTACTCGGCTCGTACTCGGCTCGGAAATTCGAGCCTTGGGGAATTCTATTACCCTGGGTCCCTTCCACGTGGCCTCCCGTGAGAATCATTATCATCATCATCATCATCGTCGGACGAGCACATTTCTACTCTGTGAAGAAAGTTAAGAATTTTCACCTCCTAGAGAAAGCATATTACACACGTTGCTGGTACCTTACGCCATGAGAGGCCTCGTCTTCGCTACACGTGCTGTGTGTCCTCTTGATCGGCGTCCCGAGTCCCATCGGAACGTCATTGCCTTTTTTATCTTCTCTTCGTTCGATTCCTTTCCAAGTCGCCCTCGGGCTACGAGACTCACCGTCGTTTCCCGTGTCCCTCGCACTCTCCAAGAGGAAGGAGTCATCTTCCTTCGATGCGGAGATCATACACTTTCGCCATTAACCAGTTACACCGGAACCTACGGTGCAGCAGCACAGGCTGCCTCTGCTGCTGGACCGATGGAATGCATCGGCGAAGGAAATCGAAAACCATTCGACCCTACAGAATGGCCGAGCGATCGGCCTTTGCTGAAGTCTATATGTTGTTATTTGCAAGAGAGTGGGTCAATCGGTCGGGCACTTGCCAATTCCGCTAATCTCGTTAGTGCAATCTGATTTTGCCAGCCCGGAGGAAATAGGCGGTTGCGCAAAATACGATTAACGCCCGTAAGAGATCAGCGTAACGTCGCGTTAGCGTAAACAGGGTTTTCGCCTTTTCACTGAAAACTCGGCAGTCCCTTCTGTCGATGCATGGAGACTCGCATGGAAAATAAGGAGCTTCGGGACAACCCATTATTGGATCCTACTACGAGATAGCGACCCGCTGCCTTCGCCGTAACTTTTACGACGTCAACTTACGCAACTATGTTTTTTCTATACAGCATTATTCACCGGCCTAACTCGAGGTTTCTGTCCGAAACAGTCCGAGCTCTCTCGGTACGCGAACATCGACCCCCGTAGGTACAGTAGACTCCTAGACAGGAAGGAGGCACGAAGGAGGCACGAAGGAGGCACGAAGGAGGCTCAATGGACTCACGACTCGACCTCTCGTTGCATTCTGGACACTTTAGATTTCATCGAATTCTCTCTGTCTCTCTCTCTCACTCTCCGCCTCCGTTGCCACGGAAGGACGTTGCGTCATTTCGCAGTCTCCTCTCGTTCGAGTTTGTAGCAACAAGAAGAAGTGCTCGAGTATGACGTAGGAGCGGTTCTCACACAGAGCCCTCTCGGTCCCTCCAGCCCTCAGGCTCCCATTTAGAGACATCAGTTCGATCTCTATGTGTAACTCGGCTGAACTCTCGTGGCTCCTGGCCATAGCTATAGAGCAGCAACACCTTCTACCGGAGGAACGTCCTCCCCACCCTGGCCTGCACCAGTTTCCTTATACTCCGAAACGACCTAGTGAGCATCTCCAGCGAGTCCTTGGAAAGTACTCGGGAACACGCACTCACCTTCCTGCGCCTTCGCTCCCCTCGAGCACGAAGAAGAGGAGGAGGAGGAGGAATAAGAAGAGGGCAATCGAATTCTCACGGGCGTGAGTCTACGAAATAATACGTGGATCAGTCGCCATTACAACGTATGCGTAGCTTTGCGTATTGTAATCGTGCCGGGACGGTAATTTCGCAACGCGTGCCCATCAGACTCTTTTCACATGGTGATGAAGCGGTGCGCTAGAATTAAATAGAATTCGCTCCGATTTATCGTACTTTAATTCTGATTACGCGAGGCGCGTCGTGATTTTCGTAACTGACTCCGAGCCTACCTCCCTCCCTCCCTCCCTCCCGCCCCTTCAGTCGCCATTATATCACTTCGCCTCAGTGAGCATACGTCTCCAACTTTTCTTCTATTACCCGGTGAACTGTTGCACAAAGTAATTTGCACCATCTTTTGTTCGCCCTCGGCAACCTCAGGGAGGGAGAAGTTGTCGGCAGTCCCGAGACTATCGCGCTCACCTCGAGAGAGAAGAACTTTGCTCCGGTTGCTCCGGTTGCTCCGGTTGCTCCGAGAACGTAGTCGCATCCCGTCTGCACGGTATATCCTCGATTTACAATGGCTAGGCATCTACAATGCCCGGCTATCTATGTGGAACAGATGCTAATCGTTTGCGTGTGAAAATGGAGAAAAAGAAAAAGACCAAGTAGGAGCATATCTCTTTCGAACGGCGTTAACCACTCAAGTAGACGTGCACGTTACTTTGTGAACGTTCTTAAGGCTTGCGCCGTGTGCGCGACTCTTCTGAAAAGCCTTAAGCTATTGAGATCCGATCTTCCATCCAACGTGTCATCTTACCTAATGTCGTAATACGCGTGTAACGTAACGGATTGGAAGGTGCGACAATTGAGATTGGCATATTCCAAGCAGAGGGCAATTCCATTTCGTCGGACGTCTTAGGACTTCGAAGGAAGGCGGAAGTACAGCTCGGGTGAATATGAATACGAATACGAATAAAGTACGGAGGAGGTGAACCGTGAAAAAGAGTGGCTCTTCCTTCGACCCGGCACTCTCGTAACCTAGGAAGAGAAATTATGAGAATCCTCCCACTGGGGAGTCACTACGTTTCCTACGATCCGATTCTCGCACTGGTTGCGAGTCTTCCTCTCACTCCTGGGATTGTGCCTCTTCCTTCTCTTGCTATTTCACGGATCAATTATTACCACCGCTTGGATCTCACTCGAGTCCGTGTAGTAATTTTTCGGTTATTTTATTCCACAGGCAACGGAGTGCATGCTGGGAGCACTGCTGCCTCTCTCAGTGTGCACCGAACCGAGTTGCAGGGTCTGCACCTGCCTAAAAATAAAATCAGCATTGCTCTATGTAAGCGCAAGCAATGGCCTCGAGTTCCTCGTTGAAAGTCAATCTTCTGGCTTATACGAAAAAGGAAAAGAATTATTGTTACTGTCTTGCGGATGTCGGTAGTTTTGCTTATTATCGATTCCTCGCGTGTGATAGTGTATCCAGATATTAAGCTTAGTGATATTTATGAAGACGGCGTGGGAAAAATTATTTCGATGGCTTCAACTCCATGAAAAGAAATTCTGTTTACGGCGATGTAGACCAGAAGACGTTCCACCATGTATATCCTATAGCATCTTCTGGGCTCTTATGTACATAATAAGGATGACCAGATGACCGACGACTTTCACATTCTCCCAGGAGAATCGGTAAAGGGGTAAGGCGAAGTGCGCAAGGCTCATCGGGAACTGGAAGACTTTACTAGCCGTCCAGGATGATGACCCACCACGATGAACCTGCCTTCAACTTCCATATTTATTTGCTTCGCACTGACAGAGATAAGAGTAACGTGCGCGAAATCCTCGCACTCGAATCCCTCGCGTCCACCGAGTGGCTCTGGGTTCTCTCGATTCTCTCGGTTCTCGAGACGCGACTCATAACAGTTCCTCGCCGTGGCACAGACTGTACAACACAACGAGACGAGATCGTGGGAAGAGATGTCGGCGGACGGTGAAAGTTCAGCTAAACTTTACCGCGGATTGGTATATTTTGATAGCACAGTCTCCTCTGTTCCCTCTTAACTCGGGAGGAACATATGAAGTAAGTAGAGATGCGGTGCGGTGCGAGCAACTGCCGTTTCCGGTTTTGCATCGCAAACCTATACTCCTGCACAATCAGTGAAAATTGACTCGGTATCTATTTAAGCGAATGCCACATAAATTTCTTTGGCATCTGCTGTTTTGTACTCTAAGGCCCTTACTCATACCTCTCTTTTAGCGTTAAGAGACGTCTATTAGTCGTTAAAAGACAGCAGATAGCAGTCGATAAAAGACGTCTCTTAACGCTAAAAGAGAGGTATAAGTAAGGGCCTATGCCTTTCGATGGAATATGTACAGCACAAGGGGTATAAGCAGCGACTTTCTCTTTTCTAGAAGAATTCAACAAGCGTTTTGCAGATCGGTTCCTTGCGTGTATTGAATTCACATGGCTCATCATATTGCGACACAGAATCGAGGGGATCATGTCAAATTATGTCGAGGAGCTGCGTTTTATTCTTATTGTTTACCCATGATCGGTAATTGAATTTATGCAGAAGATACGAAGTCATCGGAATCATTCGACCAACTGCAAGTTTACAGAATTTCCGGCAGATGGAGCGTCAATGCGACGCGCGTCAGCACCATGCCGCTTGGTTCCTTCAATCGTAAGCATCACGAGCCGAGTAAACGAGTTATGGCGGCTGGAGCTGAGATTCTACGAGTTTTCCAAGAGCCGGAGATACTCTTGCGGTTTAGTGTGAATATAAAGCGTGTCGGGAATTATACTAACTGGAATCGTTTTGCCCTACTTCCCTTGGGAAATATCCCCGCAGCGTGATCACAGGCAAGCTAGAGACATTTGACAGCATTTCCATGGTTTGCTACTACTGTCAATTATTTTTGTTTTCTTTGGGTAGAGCGCTTTGTTTGCTCTAGTTAATTTCTTATGTTGCGCTCGTTATTGGTTTGACTGAATAACAATTTACACAGTGCTTTTTTATATTTTTTTATTGTTCTATGTTATGCATGATAGCTGTTGTTGGCTAACATAACCTCTATAACCTATATGTTTTTTTGCCATCTATAATCGATGTTTGCTGCTGTCAGTTTTTTAAATAACATTCTTATGCATGAGTTGATAGTTATCGTAGAATGTATTTGGAATAAGCTTGTAGTTTTCTGTACCGTATACGCTATTTTATTATGTGTTTGCTGAAGTGATTCTGCTGTGAATATAGTCACTGGAACGTATGGCATTTAATTTACAGGGAAATATTAGAAATATGAATACTATAAAGGAAACGTTAGATGAACAGGACCCCGATTATGCAACTCCTGCTCCAAGTGATGAGAAGCAACAAAAGTTGTACGAAGAAAATGGTATGTTAGCAGAGTATTAAACGAGTCAGTCTTATTTATTCACATGATTTGTATATTTGCCTGCATATATTCCACTGATGGACAATCTAAAAAATTGGAATGGTCTAAGAGTTCTCAAACCCTCCCTGATCACCCAGTCATTTCCTTTCGTTGCATAAAAATGTGTATAAAGGATTACTAGGTGGATCAATCAAGTGTATAAATAAACCTGGTTCTTTTAGTAAATATAATTACAAATGTAAATACGGGAAGAATAGTCAGGTATTTTACTTTTCTGTAATATTTGACAGCTCGCGCCAACACCGCACGTAAAATCACGGACATCGTTGAGAAGGAATTCTCGAAGGAGATCGACACAAAAGAAAAGGAAGTCCTCCAGATTCAGAATCGTCTGCACAAGGCACTAAAAACACTGCATTTGTTGCGTTACGTAATCATTACTGATTTTTACAACCGTAAACAGTGCCAGGTGCCTCAGTCGAGCGAATCGAAACAAAGCCGAATCCATCCAGCCATAAAGCAGCTCATTGGCAAGAGTCCCAAGCAACATAACAGGGCGCCATCTCCGGATCCAGCAGTTCCATCAACATCAAAGGACCCGCGTTTTCTGGACGTAAATAATTCTACAAGCATAAAGGAGGATTCTGACCAATCGGAAATTCGCAAACGACTTGGCCAATGCGACGAAGACTCAAATAAATCACATAGGATTGCAAAGCGTTCCTGCGAAAGTCTTCAAAGTGAAGAGGAGCCAGCAAAGAAAGTTCCTCGTTACATTCCTCCAAAAAGTGGAATTCCTGAACCTCCTTGTCCTTCGAGAGGTCTTCATCATAAGGTGCGAAAAAGGATTGTAGTTGGAAATATTTCAAAATGGATCCCGCCAGATTGGCGAGAAGACGCGGCCAGCCACAAGTGGACGATGTACGTTCGCGGCAGCAAGGAAGACGCGGATATTAGCAATTTTGTCAGCAAAGTCCGATTTTTTTTGCATCCGAGTTATCAGCCCAACGACGTCGTTGAAGTAACGTAAGTGAATAGAAAAACAAAAAAGCTTACGCGACGTCACGAATTGTAAGCTACAGCATAGCATTCGATAGTTTACTGACTCTTTTTTTTATTTCTCTCAGATCCCCACCGTTTCATCTGTCACGTCGGGGCTGGGGCGAATTTCCATTAAGAGTACAATTGCATTTTAAAAATGTTTTAAACAAACCTATGGATATTATTCATTATCTAAAATTAGACCGTACCTACACAGGTCTGCAAACACTCGGTAAGATTTAATTTATTATGTTAATCGATTCTTACTTTTTTTTTTTAATGAATAGCACATGTCAATATTTGTATTTTAGGCTCTGAAACAGTAGTCGATATCTGGATAAAAACTATGAAGCCACGTCTTGTTGATGCAAATATAGATGCAGAATTGTCTCCAGTTAAATCTTCAACACCTGTCAATGAAAATAATGTTTGCATAGACGCGACTGTTGTCAAAGACGAATTTCCACCTGTTGAGAATAAAGCCGTTGAATCGATTGATTTGAATAATAGCATAAAGCGCGAACCTCTCGGAATAAATGATATACGAAAATTTTCAGTCGAATTTGATCACGATTATTTGAGTAGCGAACAGCGTCTCGGCCAAAATTATTCACAAATTATTCACAGTGCAGAAAGCAATATCACTATTGAGCATTTACCTTCCGGTATGATGAGACATAGAATCGTACTGGATGGTAATAACACGAGACTGCAGAATGGAGTCAATGGCGAATCGGCTTCTCCAGCCTGCAAAGAGGATTCTGTTCTTTGCGAAGAAAGCACCACAAAGGCGGACAACGAGTACATTGGAAATGTCAAGAACATGGAAAATCCAAATAAAAATACTAGTCAAGATACAAAGTCTAGCCCATTGAAATCTGTGAAAGTAACTGTGAAAACAGATTCAGAAGTCTCAGGAAGAAAATTTGAAAATTTACGGAATGGATGCGTCGCGATAAAACCAATTCAAGCAATGACACCCACAGATAAGGTTTTCTTAATGTCCAATGTGGGAAATATGTTACAACAGAAAATTTATGTGAAAAACTCAACGACGCCGGACAAAGTCACCGCATTGTACAGCAATAAATTATATTCGAATTTAAAAACACGAAATACCAGTAATTCTGCAGTTAAAGTTCAAACAGAAGCCTCTGCAAACATTCAAAGTTCTGTGTCGCCGGTAGAAACTGAGGATACCAAGAATATGCAACAAATTGAGATGCAGAAACTAGTAACCTCTGTTAAAAACTTGCCAGGGAAATTGCAACCTTTGAAAATCACAATACCACCGACATTCGAACCAGCGAAGAAGAATCAATTTCTTGTTTTGAAAAATAACAAATTGATACCAGTAAATGCCACCAGCTTGCTCAAATCGAAACAAGAAGGCACATCGAGTGTTATTCCTGCAGTGAAAGAATCTGTAGTCAAAGAAATTTTGCCAGCCGACAATAAAAAGATCTCTTTGATAAACGCCAAGTGCATAAAGTCCAACGCTCCTCTAGTGAGGGGCGTAAGTCTCTTGAAAAAGCCTCCAACAAATAATACAAATACGCAAAAATCGATGGTTCTCAAAATAAATCCATCCAACAGTTTACTCCTGAATCAAACGTCCAGCGTGCCGGCCTTACAAATAGCAAGTCCTTTGCAGGCTCAACAGAAAGTGCAGAACGACGTTAGTGCTCAGCAAGAAGTAGTAGATCAACTGAAAGTGAAGAAATTTGCACAGACTCTGAACCCTGAGGCACAGGACAACGGCAAAGTTGCCAAAATAAAAGTTACACTGGGAAAGGACAAATATAAAATTCTCAGCAAAAAGGAAGCATACGAGGAAGTGATTAAGTCCATAGAAGCAGTGGAAAGAAAGGATTTATTGGGAACACTAAAATACATCATAAAAAGATTACCCTTGGTAACCAAGGAAGCTTCGGATGCCGAATACAGGCGCATCCATCCCTACGCTTGTAGAAGCGAAGAAGAATTCTTCAACTGTAACATCGGAAAGCAACGGGCTTTGGAATGGTGCAGAGCAAAGACCGTCAGGAACTTCTTAAGGAAGAAAGGATTTCCCGAGGATGAACTCTGGAGCGCCAAGGAGATCATCATCTGGGCGAGACTTCACGGTTTCACGCCAATCAGATTTTCACTGGATATAGGAAGACTAGCGGTAAAAACTACTAAGAAGATGCCAGACACAAGTGATCTTACTTGCTCCACCTCCACCGAACCAACTGCCTTTAACGAATGGCTAGAAAGTTTGAAGGACTCGAAGAATCCACAGAACGATCAGGACTCGGACATCGAAGTGGATGTCGTTCACGTCGTGCAGCAAAATCTTAAGGCCAAAGGTGATCATGCGTGCAATTCTCAATTAGATTTTACGATCAGCAACTTTTATAACAGGATACTTTTTTCCTTCAGTCAAAGAAGAACCCGAAGATCAGTTGGACAGAAAGATAGCTCTCGAGCTACCTCGTGACCTCGAATCCTCTCATGCATTCGTGGACGAAACTGCTAGGAACATTGGCATACGACTTCAACCGGAAGAGATAATTCCAGGCGTAAGTCATTGTGCAGCTGGACGCGTTATTATTAAGGTAAACTTCCATCGTACTATATGTAAAATGACAATATGAGTCATGCTCGAAACACACATAATTTCATAATTTTTTGTCTACTCATTTTTGAAGGCGGTACAATGTTTAGTCGAAGACTTGACGCGATTATCCCTCGCCAAAGCCTGGCAAAGGAGCAGCAATAAGTAAGCCTAAAAATTTTTAAAAATAATTTTAAAAGCTCAATTACAAAGGTATTCTTTTAGGTGCCCGGAAACGATAATCCTCGAGGACGTTCGGAATGCCCTTCTGTCTCGTGAGGAGTTCGATCTTTTCACGAATGCTGGATTAGGTTCGCAACGAGATCCCAACGATTGGTCACATTAAAGCAAAATCAGAGAACGAGAAAATAGAAGATTCTTCAGACTGAATTCTCAATGTTGAATTTCCAAAATATTTCTCGGCGAGATCGATGGCTATCCGAGAGCGCAGTACAAATGTTTGCACTAGCCAATCTTATAAACGGATGCCTTCCTAGGATCGTGAGCGCAGTCGTATCAGTTCCAGCCGACGGGGATGTCATAGTAGTCGACCTGAAGTTTCAGCCATTTGTGAATCGGCTGATAATACCGAATCAGCGGTTCCATCCGATAGGTCGACCATCCTGTCATCGTCCTCAGGGCATACTTCCAGTTGACGCTGCTTCCCAGACTCATCATAGATCTAGTTCAAGAAACATAGGAGGAACTTGTAATTATGCAGCCTTGGACACGCTCATGCGCATCCTACGGTCATCGGACGTTTTTATTACAACTTTTTTTCTAGCGATTTTTGTAAATAAAAGAGGCTGAGCCACTGTGACATTTTTAAACAGTCTTAACTCACTTGAGTCTTCTTCCAGCATCCTTTGAACCATATATATCGCATCTGTGAAGAGGCATTTTAAACAGTGGATCTCCGACCTTTCCCGTAACTGCCGCTTGGCACATTCCTTCGAAGAGTTGGACTTGCAGCACGTAGCCCAAGAAATACCTAGAATATTTTTTGAAAAAAATAGCATTATTTATCAGTTGTCCTTCTGCCGAAGTATTTATAGTTTACCGTATATACGGAGTATTGTCTGTTATGTGAAACTTTGCGGCTGGGTCAAAGGAATCGTCGTTTCTTGCCACTGGAGGTTCGATACCCAAATATTTTTTATTTAATTCCCACCAAGCTTTGTTGTACAAGGAATCCTTTATTTTCCCAGAAAAAACGTCCCATCTCCATTTGTCCATTATCAGTGCGTGCGGCATTTGCGGCAGTTTCCCCAGTGCCTGTTTGAGCAGCAGTGGCAGATCTACGTCAGGTGAATTATTAAGGTAAGATTAACAATTTTTTTCTTTCACACTAATGAGGTCTATCTTGCCGTTTGATAAAGCGGAATCGTTGGCAAGACCAAGTCGTTGCATGTGCTGAGGCGTCAGGACGCCATACATTATCGCGTCCCCAACGGCTTCGTGAAAAGCTGAGTTCGCTCCGTCCTACAATAAAAATATTTTCTACGTAGAAAATATAGCTTACAATCAAATGAGCTGCTTCACCATAAATATCGCCGGTTGATTTTTGTAAGCCATGTAATATTGGATGTGCCCCATTTCATGGTGGATAACGTAAAAATCCTGTGCAGACACTTGAAGACAGGCGAGCACCCTAAGGTTAGTTAAAGCTATAAAGGATATTATGTATTCTTCAATTTATTCGATATTTCGCATACCTGAAATCATCATTTTTATACATATTGGCAGCTGTGGCGTGACAGTTCAATTTCGTTCGATTGTCCTTTTCGAAAATCGATCTCTCCCAAAACTCTCTGGACATCGGAGGCAGACCAAGCGACGTATAAAAATCCTCAGCCCTTTCGACCATATCGCGAACCGTGTAATTCTTTCGTATCAATGCTTCGTTCACGTTCCCGAAAATGTTTCCGTTCGGCATCAAAAGATCCACCAAGGATTCCCAATTCTGAGACCACATGTTGCCTGACGAGATCAAAAGAATAACGGAGGCTTCTTGTTGAATTCCAGGGAATTAACAAACTTCCATTTTTACAGGATCAAACGTACCCAATAAGTGGGCGGGAATAGGTCCTCTTAGATCAATCAGACCAGGATAAACTTCAGCCAGACGAAACCTGACAACAGCATGAAGAAGTCGATAAAGTGGTTCCACGCTTTGGTACAGTTGATCCACCAGTGTTTCCAGGTGAGGACTCTCAAGTTCCTCGCGCCAGCACTCACCCAGGTCGTGATATCCTGCGGCAGGATCTGGTTAAGGGTGACAACGCAAAGGTGAGGATTTCATTTATTTTTACCATTATTCCGGGCCCCCAGATTTTGAAGAGTAACGGCAGTCGTGAAGAGACCTTTCACCTTGCTCATCTCGTTCCTCCAGGAAGTCCAGGCCCAACGTAATTCGCTCTCATTTCTTAAATTTAGTATTTTTCAGGATTGGCAATCTAATGTAATGTTTTTCCTTTATTTACCTGGAAGTCGACATGAGTCTCTCCAGTTCCGGTTCGCCGTTATAACATTTCTCTTGGTTCTCCTCGATTCTGCAGACCGTAGCTGTCACGTAGCTCGTAGACAGCTCTTTGAAGATGGCCGTGAGTGCCCTGCAACGTCACTGGTTCCATTAGCGAGTGTACGGTGACATTTATTATTAATCTCCTCTATAAAATCCCCCTTAAAATCACGACTAATTACTTTGCCTGATGTGGCGTGTATTTAGGTCCTCTGCACAACAACTCAAGCATCCTACTTCCTGCAGGTCCCACGTGGATCCTAGGTGTCTTCGCGCACCAGAAATTCCTCCAAGTGGTCTTAAGGTGAGACAACTTCGTAGTTTCCTGCGACACTTCCGGGGATGGTGAAGTGGCCTCCAGCCATTCAAGATCAGCACTCGCGCGATTCAGCAACATCAGTTCTGCGTTCATCCGTCTCAATAGAAGAGCAGACAAATCTTCCTTGTTTGCTGGAAAGAATTATGGTACCGGAAAGTATTCTCAGAAGAAATTCACATCCTTTCACCAACTCTTACAAGTACTCCTACCGATCCCATCCAATTTTCTTATGATGTCATCCATATCGCTGCCAATCGTTGGGTGGAAAAAAAGTCCCAGAATAAGTATGGGAATCATTTTGCCTCGTTTTTTTTTTTTTTTTTTTTTTTTTTTTTTTTTTTTTTTTTTTTTTTTTTTTTTATTTATTATAAAACAAAGTGCACTCGCGTATTACGTTGCATTATAGCCCATTGACTTCGAGGACCAAATGACTAAAGGTGCGTGTGATCTTTCTGTCGTAGCACTGTAGACTTGAACAATGCATCGCAGAGGACGCAGAGGACCCCACTCGAAACAATTGCTTTTATCAGGAAGCTCTCGCTGGTTGGATTTTGCGCGCTGTCTTCTATCCCACCGGACTACTGTGACTCTCTTTTCACGGACCTGGTGGGGATGTCTTTCAGGTAATTGCTTTGTTTAACCCCTTTCATAGGGGGCGGGGGGGGGCGAGCGGGTGGATATCCACCTGGAGCATTCGTCGGCTTCCCTCTTGTATTATGTATAATCAAAACTATTTCTTTCTTTTCTACCATTTTTTTCTCACTCTCTATTTCTGTCTCTAGTGCCAAGAGGAATCATCTTTATGAAATGAGAGATGAGGCTGCTGATTATTAGGAGAATTCTAAAAACCGGCCTCATACTTACTGACTCCTGTTAATGGGATTGCTGATCAACACCGGAATTAATAGGTTGATAAAGAGAGAATGTCTATAGCAGACTACCTCCGACAATCGAAGCAATTTAATTATGTTTCCATGGGGCTGAGCCAGGATCAGGATAAATTGAAAGGTAGGATTCTCGTTCTTTATTAGGGTGAACAACTTGAATAACAAACACCTGAACCTCGCCACGCTGGATTTATTCGCATTCTGAATTGTGCAGAATAATTATTGCTAATACAAGACCTGTTGAGATTCTACTGCGAACTATTTTTGTCATTTGTATTTGATTTCTTTGCTTTTTTTTTCGGTTCGTTTAAATTCCGACGGTTTAGCTTAAATGGGATTTTCGAATACGACACTGTCACGCCATACTGGGGCGCTCGGATATTTCAATTAGCGTTATCAGATATCGACTGACACGTTTGTCGAACGATTTTTAAGCGATGTGTTCTCAGCAGGTGACTTTGATCATGGGTTTGTCCAGCACTAATAATTTTCACCCACTAACGACGGTGTCCATTGATTATATTGGATTCCTGTAGTCGGGTATTGCTTTCTCGAAAGAAAAAAAAATACAGAGAAGAATAGAATAAACAGGAGCGCGTGGCCGTTGACATTGCAAAGCGTTTACTGGATAGACAGGGTGGACAGGGTGGACAGGGTGGACAGGGTGGACAGGGTACAGTGGACTCTAGAAGATGTCATAGGATATCACGTTACGTTCAGAGTCAATATTTGCGCCAGGAAATTGGCTTCCAACAAGTTGTCGCTTCCCATTTAATACGACGGTCGGGCAGTCAAGTCGTTTTCGTCCCAGGTGACTCCTCGCCCGTTGCACTTATTTGTCTTACATGATATGCTGGACAATTTCTACCCTTTTAGGATCCTTAAGAGCCCTTCGGCTCTCCCATATTACGTGAACTGTCTTGAAGCCTTCCACCTGCGACTCTCTTCAACGAGAAAGTATAAAAGTCGAAAAAAGAAAGAGAAAAACGGGTGCTTGATTAACAAGGGCTCAGGGATGCTGTTCAGACACAGGGATAAAAAATATATGAGGTAAGGTTAGCGAAGGTAGCAGCGGGACGTTTATCCTCGTCGAAGTACAAATTAAATTTTACCCCAGCATACGAGCGACGCACGTGCTGTTCGATTGAACTGCGAACTGCAGGAACCAATAGATTTCGGAAATAACATTGAACCCGATAGCTAATCATAGTCATTCTTGCTCTTCTAATCCTGTCTTTTTTTTCCTCTTGAATCTCAATTCTTAATCTTCCAGTCTACTGGCCGAATTTGCAATATATTTCATATACTTATTTTTTATAAAGATGCGGAGGGTGTTTTTTCACCGCTCTTCTCTTAGCCTCATTCTTTTATATTATAGTTGTCTACTTGATTGTAAATAAATAAAGGAATATCTTGTTTGATTACAATTCTTATTTCAAATATTATGCAGTTCTCTTGAAAAAGAATACTTTTCAACAGGAAGCAGCACTTGCCAGAGGACGGGAAGCCCATACATAAGGCAAGGCTCTCTAGCGAGAATTATCAGGAATTATAGCAGGTGCTCAACAGGGCCGTCCGGTGAAATTGTCTGGAACTAAAAAAATACATTCAACGAAAATGCCATTTTTGGAGGTAATTATCGTTCCACGCCACCTAGCGGAATTTTTCGGATCTTCAGAGAAATTCTGGATTTTACGCATCATACTACATTTTATTCCTCGTAATTCGTGATTACAGGCTTGGGATTGTAGGGCAGAGAAGAACAGGAAGGTCCACCACACTACGGTTTTAGGCGATACCAAAATCATGGCACTAAATCGTAGCGGCGAATCGGGAAGTAGAATTTTGTGATCATCGCCTCCGTCGACAATGCGAATCCCGTCGTAGCCGAGCTAAACGTGAACAAGAACGTGTAGCTTGGCGGGCAGAGGTTCTCCGCTACTCACCGCTGGATCCCAAAGCAACCTTAGAACGTGACCGGAAATTATAGAACTTCTCAAGAACTATTGAAAAAGAGTATTGTTGAAACATTTTTAAGACATTTAAAAAAAAGTGCAGTGCCAACATGACACCCGTGTAGTACCTCAATTTTTACTAAATATTATTGGATCTTGATGTACTTGAGGTTTTCCCCCCTAGTCCTGTGCGCGGCAGCCGCGGGACTCGGGGGTTTTCCTGTATAAAAAAAAAGACGGTCCCCTATGGGGCCTCGGAGGGGTCGTTGCTCCCTTGTGGAGAGGCAGGACCTCACGGAAATGGGCGGGGAGGGGCCCATTTCGCTCCCTTATATTTCCTGCTTTTTCTACTTTTTTCACTAAATCGTAAATAAATTAGGTGTTTGAAACATTAAAATAATTAATGAAATCAATGAAATATTAACAGTTGGAAATCGGAAATTCTGGCCAAGTACATTTAGAAATACTGGAAGTTGCCCAAAATTGTGTGCGCGCAAGTTCGGCGCGCAGGACTCGGTGAGCCGGAACAGGCGGATGGTGGGGGGAGCGATCGAGGCAGCCGGACTCGGAGCGCTCATTCTTCCTCGAGCCGGTCTCCTATACTGGTCTCTTGGAATCAAGCTCTCTTATTCCTTTCGAACCTTCTTCTATTTTTATATTTATTTCTCCTTTAGCTCCTTATTTCTTTATCTTTCATTCTTCACTTTCTTATTTATCTCTCTTCTCATTTCTTCTCCACTTTTCTAACTTTATTCCTTACTTTTCTACTTCTTCATTTCTATATTCATTTCTTTCTTATTACCTTATTCTCACTTCATTTTTTGTATATCCATTTGCAACCTTCTTCTTCTTCTTTATTTATTTCTTCTTTACTTCCGTATTTCTTTATATTTCATTCTTTACTTTCTCACTTATCTTTTTTCTTGTTTCTTCTCTATTTATATAACTCTATTCCTTACATTTCTATTTCTTGACTTCTTAAATTCTA
>NW_014333651.1:0-106 GCF_000341935.2 Cephus cinctus | reverse complement strand
TAATTCCCAATTCAATTTAAAATCCCATTTTCGAAATTTCAATGGGTAAGTCTTATCAAAGAATTCGAATTAGTTCGAATTTTCACCGATAAGAGGGCAGCACCTC
>NW_014333650.1:31590-32050 GCF_000341935.2 Cephus cinctus | reverse complement strand
GCCTTCGGGCCAATTGCTCTCGTTACCGGCTCTCGGGCCTAGCTCTCGTGACGTGGGTCGCAAGACCCCACTGCTCTCGTCCAAGGAAGGGACCCTAGGTCCCAACCTCTGGTAGGTGTGTCGAAAGACCGCTCAGCTCTCGTTAAAGGAAGGGACCCAAAAGTCCCGGCCTTTATTGCCTGGATCGCAAGGTCTATGGCTCTCGCTAACGGAAGGGACCTTCAGTCCCAGCTTTCGGTACGGGAACTCGAAGATTCCACAGCTCGCGTTACAGAGGAGGACGTCAAGGCCCTCTCGGGAACCGTGGAACGCGAATCCGCGCAGCGTGTTGACAAGGCAGACCACGGGTCCTAGTTCTCGATCCGCAAAACGCGAAACCGCGCAGCTCTCGAATAGACAAACGGATCAGAGATCCTAGCTCTCGGTGGGTGTGCGAATGCTAACGTTCTCGAAGAAGCAA
>NW_014333650.1:10623-30787 GCF_000341935.2 Cephus cinctus | reverse complement strand
CTCGCACTATTTGCCGGACTCTTACTCCGACCCTCTCTACCTCAAACCTAGCAGCCTGAGGGGCCGTGCATTTCCGTAACCGTCCGCTCCCGTTCGTGTATCCAGTTGCGTTTGCTGATTTTACGCGACCCCAAAGATCAGCACCTACGGTTGCGTTTCTCGATTTTACGCGTCCCCAAAAATCGACAGGATCCGTTAAGCTATCGCCTCCTCTGATAGGTTCCGTCAGAGCTCTCGTTCTTGGTGGAGTTGGGCCTGTTCCACCCCAACTCCCAGTTATACCGGCTTGTCAGTTCCCGGTGAAAAAAGAATTGGCTGGGGCCCGCCTGGCTTGCGGATGCACGAACGACGGGTGGACGGCCGAAGGTAACGTAGGTTGGTTCTCGAAGATAGTTGTTCCCGTATGTCTTGCTATCGGTGTCGGGTCAAGTTAAAGAAATACGTTACAATATATATTGTAACGTTTTTTGATAGTGCAATTTCGTACGCTCCTTATGAGTGTACGAAATGGGATTCAGGTAAGTGCTCGGGGCTGGCGTCTTTAAGAATGTAGTCGACATAGGTGGGTAACGTAAAATAAAATAACAAAATTTTATTAAATGGTCGGTTCAATTTTTAACTATCGTTCTCGTTACCCGGATTTCTGACTAACCTCCGTTTATCCCCTCTAAGGATTAGGATTTGTAACTTACTTCCCTCGATTGACTTGAAATGTCGTATTTCACGAATTGTAATCCGATATTTGCTAGCGAGAAGCGCTAATCATCTATCGGATTACTTTGATACTAACTTTCCGCGTTTTGACTTTCGGGAGACGTTCTCCATCTATCGGCGCGGGTTGATACTAGCCGCGTGTCCTTGTCGTCCCTTTGTAACGGGTGCGCTCTCAGTACAGGAGTACTGAGAGGCTGATCGTTTTGTCACGTTACAATATATATTGTGACGTGATTTTTCGAATCACGGTCCCAAGGCGGCGACGTTGCACAACCTCTTGTTATCAATGTCGTAGTGTCCAGCAGCAATAAATTTGAATCCAGCGCCAATGAGACCACGGCTGCTCGTAATTGTGCTTCTGCTACTCAACTGACGTCCAAACACGTCGACGCTCATATTCAAAGTGACGATCGTGATCGTTTTATCGAATTAATAAATGATACCCGCCTCGCGTAATTCTTCGATAATCGATACGATTTCGTTCGAGTGACTGGGATTACCAGCTTCCCGAGACCCAAGGAGCAGGCGAAGCCGGTCTACCAGTTCTTGGGATCGTCCCAGTACACGTAATGCGTTCGTTCGTCCTTGGCAACTATCATGTACCGCGGTAATATACCTTTACCCGTTACAAAGGGCTGTTCTATCAGTTTTGCAATAACGTTATTAAATTTGAAACTCTTGCTCTTACGAATTGCACCATTAGGTTTATAGTACTTTCTATGTGCATTCGTTGTTAAAATAATGTTTTTGTAATTGTCCAAGTCATCCTGGGTTACACTAGTCTCATCAGGTACCTTCCTGAACAAGAGTTCGATCAAACCCGCAGTTTTCAAGTAAGTCGTATCGCCTATATGGATTCATCTGCCGTTCTAAACGTATCATCCGCTTCGATGTCTTGCTTTACTTCATCCTTAATCTCGTCCTTGATAAGACTACGCTCCGGCTGAGATGCAGTCACTAGTTTCTGTAGTGGAGTCACTACCAGTTTCAAAACCTCACTCATCGTCTATTCGACGTTCTCTCTACCCAATTTTATCATTCTATGCTTTTTGCGAATCGCATCGCTGGCTTTAGCGATTTGGCGTAAGACGTCTTTTTGCTCCTGAAGTTTTCTTTGCATGTTGACACTGCTGAATCAAAACGCTACTGCATTCATTTTTCAATGATGACTCATTTATGCTCACGAAGCAATCGAATCCTTTTCTGTATCTACCACCGACGAGGTCGCTGTCCTTGTCGATTACGAGAAACTCATACTTATCACCGTTCCAGCATGTCGAACACAGGTCTTTAAACTGCGCGTAAGTCATATCAGTGTTTACATGGTCACGTACACGTGCTTGAGATTCATTTCATCCTGCTTAAAAAGCACCAGCAGATTAGCATTGTCCCGTACCAGATAGAAACAGTCAACGTCCCTGTGACGCCTCATGCTGAAGAAGGCTCTGATGTTATCTTGCTTCTTGCAAGCTATGTCGTTGTAAATAGTTATCGAGTTTTGACGTGCCTCGTTCGGTGGCAGCACTTGTTCGTGTTCCGTAAAGGGAAAGTACTCGATGCCGTCTACGGATGCGAGTAAACGTTCTAAAAATTTGTACTTTGGATGATCAAGCGATTTTGAGTATACGTAGACGTTTTCGAATCTTAATCCGTTGGGATGGGTTATGAGAGCGAGCAATGCGTTCGTCTTGCCGTAATTGGATGGTCCACAAAACACTGCTCGTATACTGTTTAGTAGTAATTTGCCGTGTCACTTGGCATCCTTCTTCTCCTTTACTCGCACGATTTTGTCAAAGTTCGTTACAGGTAGTCTGACGGACTGTTTCTCGAATCTCATCTCGAACTTGACTTACGTGGAAACTATAAATGACGAGTTTGTAAGGATCGCTGTTCAGTCGGAACTGTTTCACCGCAGGGACATGATCGTGCATTCTAAGCGTAAACGCATTGGGAGGAAAAAATCTCATCGTGGCGGAGGATTAGTCAACAGAATCATCAACAGTCTACCCGTTGAGTTACATATACCCGGTTATCAGTACTGTGTGCCCGGTACGAAACTAGCAAAGAGACTCGCGCGAAGCGATCCGGGCATCAACCCCCTGGACGCAGCCTGCAACGAGCACAATATCGCCTACTCGAAGAATCGAGAGAGCATCGAACACAGAGGGGCGGCGAACAGGCCGCTAGATCTTATCGGATATCTCGGTGTTGGTAGTGTAAAGTACACTTACAAGCGATATCAGGAGTACGATACTTTTGCATGTGGACACTTCTGTCTAAAGTTCCTATGTGGACAATTAAATCGTAAAAACAAGTATCATCTATATAACCTTGCTATGTAATTTCATAAGGTCAGTCGAGCGTTTGCAATCATGGAGGATTCATTCACGTTAACTTTATCAGGCACCTCCTCCATACTGGAAGCCGAATACTTCCCTCCTATCGAGCTTTCTCCGTACAAAAATTACGCTCTGGGACTCATCGAGTTGCTGACCTTCAATTCTATTCCCAACGTGGACACGGATCACAACAAGCTGTACGTGGGGGATGAAGTTATCACTATACCTACTGGTAGCTACGAGATCGAAGATATCGAAAACTACGTGCATAGCGCGTTGACGGACAAGAGCATCGTCATTCAAATTAAACCTAACAATAATACGTTGTGCAGCGAAATTAAGTGCAACCGTGATGTCGACTTTCGACCCAATGATTCCATAGGTCGCTTGTTAGGTTTCACTCAACGCGTTCTGAAAGCTAATAAATTACACACGTCCGACGTACTGGTCGCCATTCTTAAGATGAACGCTCTACGAGTCGAATGCAGCGTCGCGACGGTCGCTTACATCAACGAACGTAAAGTGCACACCATATACGAATTCTTTCCGGTCGTGCCACCCGGATACAAGATCATAGGGGTGCTATCGCACGTCATTTATCTACCGATCGCCACCAAGACCATACATCACCTGCAGCTGCGAATAGTCGATCAAGACGGGGACCTGGTGAATTTTCAAGGAGAAGTCATAACGATCAGGCTGCACGTTAGATCCATGCGATAATGGGTATCGTCTACAATAGGAAAATTGGCAGTGGTTATAATAGTAGACCGATATGCCAAAGAGGGATCAGTCGTCGACCGCTTCTCAAGGCGCGAAACGTCTTGTTTTTGGAAAATCTAGAATTCAAGGTCGCGAGAGGAAAGAAGTCATAACGATCAGGCTGCACGTCAGATCCATGCGATAATGGGTATCGTCTATAATAGAAAAATCGTCAATGGTTATAATAGTGGACTGATATGCCAAAGGGGGATCAGTCGTCAACCGCTTCTCAAGGCGCTAACACGTCGAAACGTCTTGTTTCTGGAAAATCTAGGATTCAAGGTCACGAGAGGAAAGTAAAGCGTTTGTTCTGTTGCGTTCTTTTCGTCTGCCGCGTACCATGGAGGAAGAAACGCTGAACATTCAGACACCGATCGTCTTCGATAAGTCTATAGCACACTGTGAAACGCATGCGCATCAACTTTACGCCTCGTCAACGTTCAACAACAGCGACGAGGTTCGAATATCCGTTCAACATCAAGACCTATGCTTACTACCGAGCAAAAGTTCGCTGCAAGTGTATGGAAAGCTGGTCAACGAAGATGGGTCCACAGCGGCAGTCTAACAATGCCATTTGCCATGACGAGGTTCGAATATCCGTTCAACATCAAGACCTATGCTTACTACCGAGCAAAAGTTCGCTGCACGTGTATGGAAAGCTGGTCAAGGAAGATGGGTCCACAGCGACTGCGAGCACGACTCTGGTAAACAATGCCATTTGCCATCTCTTCGAGGAGATTCGCTACTAAATGAATGCTATAGAGATCGATCGAAACAAGAACGTCGGTCTCACGAGTCTCATGAAGGGATATGCTTCCCTGAGTGCCGGTCAACGATCCTTGATGGAGAACGCCGGTTGGCTCGACGTCAGAGAGCGGGAGAAATTGACCAATGCAGACGGTTACTTTGACGTATCCATCCCGCTGAGTCTGATACTGGGTTTCACCGAAGATTATCGCAAGATCGTCGTTAACGCTAAACACGAGTTGATTCTGACGAGAGCAAAGAGCGATGTCATTGCAATAGTGCAAACTGCTCCGGAAGAATGCAAAGTCGTAATTCATAAATTGGAATGGCTGATACCGTATGTAAAGGTGTCAGATCGACGAAAGATAGAACTGCTGAGATTCATCGAGAGGGGTGCACCCATCTCCGTGAGCTTTCGTACCTGGGAGCTGTACGAGTACCCTCTACTCCCCACCACTTCGAAACACGTGTGGGCCGTCAAGACGTCGTCTCAGTTGGAAAAACCACGATACGTGATACTGGGTTTTCAGACGAGCAGAAAGAACAAGAAAAATAAGAACGCTAGTCACTTTGATCACTGCAACGTCAGAGACGTTAAGCTCTTTTTGAACTCGCAATGTTATCCCTACGGAAATCTGAATCTTAACGTTGATCATATGTAAACTTTCAAGCTACGTACTATGACAAGGATCCCGAGCCTTTGCTGAAGAAGAATGAATTTCTCGAGTACGCTCCATTGGTCGTTATCGATTGCTCCAAACAAAACGAGTCCCTCAAACTCGGACCCGTCGATATTCGTCTGGAATTTAAGGGGCAAGACAATTTCCCTGCCGATACATCGGCATTCTGCCTGATCCTGCACGATCGTATAGTCGAATACAACCCGATCAGTGGTGAGGTGAAAAAATTGGTATAAAGAGGCTGCAATCGTAGGCCCCTATGCAGTTCATCGAGAAATGGAATTCATCGTGGACGTACAAGGTTTCAAGAAACCGTCGAACAAGTTCGTCCTGAAGGAGCTATCCGTGATTGGAGTCGGCAGCAATTTTTCTGAGCCTGCAACGTTTCTCTTTCAACCACCTTGTCCGTGGAAACATCTACCCGTTAAATACAAGCGTTAAACACTGGTTAGAGCGCAATTTTCATGGGATCTCTTGGACCTCCGGTGATGTACCTTACAATCACGCTAAGAAAATTCTTCGAGTTATTCTGCATGATGCCTCCAAGATCTATGTGAAAGGACTAGAGAAGAAGAGTTGGTTGGGAGCTTTCATAGGACGATCCGAACACATCGTGGATCTTGGAGATGTGAGATGCCCTTCACTGCAAAACCTGCGCAAGAACTTACTCACCCGCTGTTCGCATCATCATGCTCCCCATTTCCAACGTTCGATGGAAAACGTTAAATTGTTAAGGAATTGGTTGTCGGAATGTATATTTTTTGATTATGAATAAAGACATAAGATATAATAAGTTGTATATTTATTTAACATGAGTACAAAGTTTATAGATATTGGAACTCAATCTGGTTGTACCGCCCGCCGAGACAACGCATGAGGACTCGATTCTCCTCACAGGCTTGCATCATTTTCTTCAATAGATCGTCGTCGTCATTCAAAGCTTTAGCCATCCTTGCAGGTAGAAACGTCGAAAAGCTGTTTTCTACATTGAGGGTCAGTCTCGTTCCATATTTGGTTTGAACTTTTCTTATTCTGGTGATTTTGTATTCTTTCTAGGGTTCCAACTCAGCCAATTTCTTTATCGGAAGATAGTCATCCAATCGACCGACTTTGTTAATTGTTGAGAAATCCATTTTTTATTGTACATGAAGTTTTTTTTAGATTTCGTAGAATGCTGTTATAATTGCTTTTAGCTTCGATCAAATGTTTCACTTCCGCGATGTTCCTTAATAGTAACTGTATTCGAATTCTGAGCTCGCGTTGTTTCCTCTTATTTAACATCGGTCGAACTGTCACAGCAAACTAACGAAGGCACGTTGAGCTCCTCCTTTTATAGGAAACTCTTAAGGACTAAAATGGGGATGGGAGGTTTTGGAAATTTATAGAAATCGAATCGTCGACAGAGATTCTTGGAATCAATGTCAAGGTCGATGCATCTTCCAAACGGAGCGACTTACGTTCTAGAATATTCGGATGAACCTTAGCCCTTCTCTTACGAAGCTGTGTCGCGCGCTTACGTATCTCCTACGAGTAATTTTACACCTCGGAGGATGAGGGACTGCATTCTCGATGCACGACTCTGCGAGATACCATTCGGTATTGCGCATTTGAACAACCGATACATACATTTTTCTAGAATGACTTTGACCCCACCACCGCGAACCATTTCGACTTGCACGAACCTGCACGAGGCTTCCAAGGTTTTCCTCGAATTGTTTTGCATCGGTTCGAGCGATAAGACACCTACCCGAATTGCGCACTTTGAGCTCGAACTCTACATCAAAAAGTTTCCGAAGTGCACAAGGGTTGCTTATCTTCTGCGAGTAATTCGACACTCTGAATAACAAGGTCAAAACAGTGTTCGGCTGCCGCCTGAAGTCTGCACGGGGGTCGGGGGGCTGCCGCTTGAAACCTGCGCGGAGGCTTCCTGGAATCGAATGGCTGACAAATTTCTTGGAATTGATGCTGCTGCTGCTGCATCCTCGATGCACAATTCAGCGAGATAACGTTCAAGATGAAAACGGCTGAATTCTGCCGTCTGAAATCTCCACGAATCGGGACGAAGGGGTCCATCGAAGCTTCTAGAAGGCTCCCCGGGGTGGGGGGCAAGGGGTCCATCAAAACGTCGCGCGAGAGGACCGTCGGCTCTGGGAGCGAACCTCAGCAACTTAGCACGGACACTCACCTTCGAAGGTTCTAGAGTGTCGGTATAGGTCGGTTACAGGAATCGTGGTTCAGAACCGGCCCTGTTATACTACTGAGTGCCATACTCAATAGATAGGCAGAGCGCCACTAGGGCTACTGTACTAACACAGGCACATTCTCAGTTCCTCAAAGACAGGTTAGAGAGAAATAGGAATAGACAAACAAATATAGGCCGCTTCCTTGACAATCCTTTTCTACAATACCGACGTTCATATTAGACGATTGTAATTGTACTGTCGCATACATCAATCACTATGCCCACTGAACATATTGAAACCATGCAACAGAAATATAAATATGATTTTTAGTTTCGCAAATACTGGTAGTGTCCGGTGCTAGGTGCTGTTCGGCGTTACGGGAGTTCCTCCTAATACTTTTCATAATTGGATGCAGCTTTTTATCATACCCTTTCTTTTCTAGAGAGTTCAAAACGCCGAGGAAATTAGTCAAAATCGCCGCTTTTTCGTACTCATCCCGTTCAATCATTTTATTAAGGCAGACCACGTACCCTGAACGAGGCACAGCCCATGGAATCCGCATGGTATCTGCTGATTTTGCAGTCTGGTATAAAGAAAAGCAAAGTCAAACCTATGTAACGTACCAACGAAACCGATCGCCGGATACTATTACCGATCGAGCAGTAATCTGCACAATTAGTACTGACAATTAATGTTCATGTCGCTAGTCGCGTCATCAGATTTTTGCCAACTCCTACATTTTTCGCCCCTTTCGTTCGCCGGCTGTGGCACAGTACAGAGCTAGAAACGTGTATCTCCGAAAGACGAAATTGGCGACTATACATCGGACAGGTATTATCAATAATTAATTTTAAATAGCGCAAATAAAGATCCGGTCCTTGATATATTATTATGTAAAATTATAAATTAAATAGGCGACCGAGGGCCCAATTAACGGCCGAATAACAATTACTACTCCAGTAGTTTAAAACGGGAAACGTGTGACACGTTCATGGAGAGGTATCTTGATCCACAACGACCAATGTGCTATATCCAGTATTACCGAAAATGACGATTCTTGGATAGCCAAGGAGAAATATATACGTTGGACATCTGGAGTATTCCCACATAAGGATACAGCGCACGACAATCCTACCGGCCACGTAATCATAATTACGTTAATTTTATTTGGTTACGTTATTTTATGATATTGTGTGTTTTTTGAATGACTATGTATGAATGTGTGTTAGAGTTGTATGAGTGATATGATATGGTATCTTAGGCATACTGATCGACTCAGAACGTTCACGATTTCTATATCTTTAACTGGTTTCAAACTTTCTTTCATTGTAAATTTTTGTATTGATAAAATATAGATGTTAAACCTATAAACGTACGTTAAATGATTGCATATTATATTCTTGTAGTTTTGGCTTTATTTTCATGTAGGTTCATTCCACTATCGGGTAATGAGCATAACATTACCCAAGCAAAGTCACAGACGAATGTGAAAGTTTCCATAATCACATTATATAATGTAGTTGATGCAATGTAAGGGCTGCCTCAAACGTTCTTGTCCTTCCCTGATGGACCGTTCTGGCAAAATGCATACACGTTGCGACACCAGAAACCGGAGCATTAGTTTCAAATTAATTACTTTTTTCGCTATTTCAACTACATTCTGACTACACTCTGACGCGATAGAATACCTTTTTGATATCTAGCAGACACTATGTATATCATTGTTAAAGAAAATATTGTTTTTGAAACAAATGGAACAATTTCGGATATTGAAAATATGTTTGTTATTTACGAAAATAATTCGAAATTTATTGTCAGAATATCTTATCTTTCTTTCATAGTACGGTTCAGTCAAATGGAGAAACAGCCTATCAGGATTGTCAGATTAAAAATTAAATTAATCTAAAAATATGGCCTTGGATCTTTCGATCTATGCATTATAATCCGTATTACAGCATGTTTGATAAAATAAGATTATACGGAGACTATCTCGTCAGCGCTGTGAACGGTCCTCATTTTCGAATGACTGCAGCATTTATCCAAAACATTGGACACTTATCATTTAGTCGGTTACAAACGTTGACAAAGCAAAGATGTCCACCGAAAAGAAAGTGTCCAATTCCAGGATCGGAACGCAGCTCTTTGTCGGGGTGCTTGGTAAGTGTTACCCATGAAATAAATTATCTAATTAGAAATATTATTTAACACTAGAACTACCAACGCAGTTTTTGGTATATTTAGGTATCTTGTATACAGAACTTGAAAATTAGAGTGATTTATGGAAAATATATTGGAATATTTATTCGCTCTTTTATCTTTACAAAAGTCAATATAAAATCCGTATATCAAACACCTTAATAATGTTTTTGAATTGAAACAAGAAATCCGAAATCCGATATTTTTACAGGTTCAGTTGTTCTAGTGTTAAATAACAAAGATCGAACGTTAATAAGTTTTTTTAAAAATATTTTAGCCAATTTGTCTATTCTGGTCGCTGGAACAGGATTTGGTTGGTCATCGCCATCGCTTCCAAAAATTGTTAATGACGAAAATGAATTTCCTGTAACACCTGGTCAAAGTTCCTGGATAGCTAGTGCTTTGGTTATAGGTGCAGTGTTCGGACCGATAGTCAGTCTAATTATGGTTGATCGTGTTGGAAGAAAATCGACTCTCCTCGCCACAGCATTTCCTAATTTAATCTGCTGGATTCTTATATATTTTGCACAGTCCTATAAATGGTTGATGATTGGTAGATTGATCACGGGAATTGGCGTTGGTATGACTTATACGACGATTCCGCTATACGTAGGTGAAATCGCCCAGGTCAGTGTCAGAGGAGCTCTTGGTACCATATTCAACATCTGCTTTAATGTAGGAACTCTCATATGCTATTCAATTGGCCCATTCGTAACGCGACAGGTATATAGATACTTTGTGAAATATAAATAATTCACTTTTTTTTTTTATAAAATACACCATATTTTATTTGATTTTCATATTTCAGACCTTGGCTCTCATTTGTATGACTTTTCCAATACTATTCTTCATCTCCTTCTTCTGGATGCCGGAAACGCCTTACTTTTATCTGATGCATAAACGTGGCGAATCCGCTGAGAAATCATTGATTTGGCTACGTGGTAATAAGGATGTCAAAGACGAACTTCAAGAAATGGCCGACCTAGTGGAAATCGAACAACGTAACAGTGGCAGACTGATAGATCTTGTGATTGTTAAAGGAAATAGAAAAGCTACCATTATAGTGTTGGGAATTCTTTCTGCTCAACAATTTTCTGGCATCGGTGCAATCCAAGCATATGGAAGTATTATCTTTAATCAAAGTGATGTGCAGTTGAATTCGGATATTGTAGTGATTATTATGGGTATAGTTACATTGGTATCATCTGGTATTACCACTCTTGTTGTAGATAGATTTGGCAGGAAACCATTGATGATTGTTTCGACATTCGGATGTTCCCTTTGTTTATTATTTATAGCCATTTATTTCCATTTAAAATATTGTGCTGTTGACGTTTCCGTTATACTATGGCTCCCAGTGGTAACAATGATTTTATTCTTTATATTCTATTCATTTGGAAATGGTCCTCTACCGTACGCCATACTTGGCGAAATTTATCCTACTAATGTCAAGGCTTGGGCTACTATGTTAATTTCTATATATGGTTCTATTACTGGTGCTATCGTTACTAAAATTTATCAAGTCGTCGCCGATGGATGGGGTGAACACGCGATTTTTTATACCTTTGCTGTTGCTGAAATTATATTCTTGTTTTTTGTCATATTTGTCATGTTTGAGACTAAAGGTAAATCGTTTAGAGAAATCCAGGAGCACCTCGGTGAAACCAAGTTGTCCAATAATAAGTCTTAAGTTTGTCATTGTGCGTTCTGATAGTTAGTACTAATATTAAATGTCAATAACAAGTGTCAAGAAAATTCCAATATATGAGCTTTAGTTTATGATAATCTTAATTATTGTCATAACTTATGCTTAGATCATTACCTCATAATCAAGATATCATTTATTATCAAGATGACAATAACTGAATCTTAATTTGTATTGTATACATGGATATTAATTATATACTATATATTTTAAACATGCACAGTTTTTCGGCCACTACTCCTATGCAATGTGTTTTTTTTTAAACTTGGTGTACTTTGAGAAATGTCCTCAATGTTTTCTGTATCTAATGGCTATCGTGAGAATCATTTCGCAACATTTTTTTGATGCTAAACGCTTGGAGTTGTGACACGCTTGCTTAATGTTTCGTTTCTTTAGTTTCGATTGGAACTCCTATCGAACCTAACTAATCTATCGAAAGAATTCTCGTGAACATCGTCTCTCTTCACAATGAGGTTTCAATGAAATATATGTCAACAGATATACTGGATATGATTTTAATATTTATCAACAGTTCATTAGATATATAAATACACGAAAAATGTTTTTCGCTTAGGGAGTTTATTATAGATTTGATCATTTTTAGCATATGAGGTTTAATAAGGGACCATATTGAATAGAAAACAATGCCCCACAAATTTTTATTGAAAGTTTTGACTGAAAATAATCACGCTAATTATACCAATCAGAGTTTCAGGATTCAAGAGTAGAAATCGATACCCTAATTTTAAAATGTAATTCACCAAATTTTCGAAATTGAGATTTTTTCAAAAATCAAATAATTGTAACTCATCTAAACTAATTTAACACGTTTCGTGCCGGACCGATCTTATGTTAAGACACTTTCGGTTCAGGCCGTGTGGGACGTATACGCCCCATGCTTTAAGATTACATTGTTTTGGTTCTGGCGTATGCCTTACAATTATTAAAATTGTATAAAGATTAAAATTATCAAGAACAAGGTGTAGAGTTTAAGATGTATAAGACAGCAAAGCAATCAATTTATTTTTCTAAGAATTTTGTTGACAAACACGTGGCTGAACATTACTCTTCCAGGCGAGTCGCATTCTCCTACATAATATTTTTAATAATGTCTAAATTAATTTAAAATAAAAAATGTTAGTTCAAATATATTTAATATTATTGTTTACATTACAAATTTTCTTACAATCATAAAGGCATATTACGGTGAACTTTATTAAAGGTAAAATATGCAAATCTATAAAACTCAAATAAGTATATACTGTAACGTATATTCTTAACACGACACCGATAGCGAAAAATCCGAAAAATATCTTCGAGAACCAACCTACGTTACCTTCGGCTGTCCACCCTTCGCTCATGTATCCGCAAGGCAGGCGGGCACCAGCCAATTCTTTTGTCACCCGCAGGAACTGACAAGCCGGTATGACCTGGGAGTTGGGGTGGAACAGGTCCAACTCTGCTAAAATGAGAGCTCTGCCGGAACCTATAAGAAAATGCGATAACTTAACGGATTCTGTCGATTTTTGGGGACGCGTAAAATCGAGAAACGCAACCATAGGTGCTGATCTATGGGGTCGCGTAAAATCAGCAAACGCAACTGGATGCACGAACGGGAGCGAACGGTTACGGAAATGCGCGGCAACTCAGGGTTCAGGTTCTCCCTTCCGTTTGAAAGCTGGAATGACTTTTATACCACAATTATACAGTCCCAGACTAAACAACAACCTAACCTTTTACGGCCCAGGTTATCTTATCCTAGATAAAGGAATCTCGTCCAGAGAACTTGAAATAGCACTCAGAAAAAGCAAATACGGCAAAGCGCCAGGTTCTGAAGAAGTATCTTGCGATTCCTCAAGTCCTTGCCTCCGAACTACCTACAATATCTTATAAATCTTTTAAATGAAATACTTAAAAACGAATCGATTTCGCTAAACTGGGCCAAGATTTCACTCACTATGATTTAAAAAAAAAAAACAGAAAAAGAGAACCTGGCTAATTGGAATCGCCCTAGTAAATAGCGTGACAAAAATATTCACAGGAATTCTTCGAGTCAAACTGAATACGCTGACTATACATCTTTATATTCTAGCTGAATCTCAAATGGGTTTCCGAAAAAGACGCAGTTGGGTAGAGAGCGACCACGATACAATTACAACTAAGACTAGGGAAACGCGAAGTCTACGCGATCTTTGTCGATTTCAAGCCAGCATTTGACTCTATTCCGTATGCACCTCTCTGGGGGAAACTATATAGGAAAGAAATAACTTGAAATTTATTAGAATAGCTAAATCACTATACGACCAGGCAAATATTCAAGTCAAATCAGGTGGTACTCTCTCGAACACATTTCTAGTCTCCGAAGGCGTACTATAAGGCGAATCACTAAGCCCGGGCTTACTTCTGCTGTTTCTAGCCTAATTCGAATTATTCTTCAGAAATAAAGGTCTAACAGGTCTGAATATTAATGACCTGTGCGACATTATAACATATGGAGACGACACGGTAATATTAGCTCATTCGCACATCGATATAGCTAAAAAACTCAAAGCTCTCGAGGAATACTGTACACTGAATGGCCTCAAAGCTCACGCAAACAAAACGACAAGTGTTGCATTCAAAACTGGGGGGAAACCCAAACTGATAGAAAATAGTTTCACCCGTTATGCGGAATCGAACATTTAGGTGGTTTCAACACTGTACAAAATTATTGTACATTCACTATATCAATTATTATTACATTTACAAACTTAGTGTACAAAATTCGAATTTATATACTCGGTGCTGTACCATTAATGCACATGTATTAAAGTTAACAAAATATCATTGACAATAATATATATGTAACGTCTAATTAAGAGACATTCCCCAGATAAACACTCATGATTATCATGGCGTGCGTTGAAATAATTTTTTACATATTGGCATTATATTATTTCCACCGTGTGATGGCATCTTATGCGCTCAAATGTTAGTCTAAATTTGAAGTACATCTTTGGGTACAAATGCTGTGGATTATTGTATACATATTCGGGCAGTATAATGAAATCAAATTATCGTTATTGGGTGAACTTTTATCTTTGTATCCGTATTTACAGCATATTGAACATACGTCATATATTTTTTTAGTGAACTCACAATGAGATCATTATATGTTGCATCAAGTGAGTTGAACAGAATGAGAATATGAATTCATCGAAATCTTACATTTTGTGCAAGCGTTATGACGTCCAAAAGAATATGTAGAATAATAGGCATATAGTGAGCTCAATATGACGAGTTTGTCACACTTATGCGCTACACCGATTGAGTGATATATGAGCGTAGTATGCCTTATAAAATGATCTGCATCCCGTGACGGTAATATGAGGCTTAGATGAATACATAGAAACTATCGTCGATTTTCGGACGGGTTCAGTTGTTATTGGTCGTTCGACTGCATTAAACTTCCCGTCTTCATTTTTTGGCGTCTATTCTAGTTTGTTCTAGAATTTAATCATTTCGTTCGACATTTACACAATATCTGCATTGAGGGAATATAATAAATTGCATCTATTTGTTTCAGGTAAGTATTTATCTTTTTGTTTGTATAATTCATAGAACTATCGTATGTATGTGGGAATGTTTGACGACATATATTTTATTATATATACGCAATATATTTTCAGTCATGATGCTGTTTCTATGTGTAACCTGTACGATTATATTTCCTTTATTGATATATAATATGATGAGACATTGTGAAAAAAGAAAATCGTCACACCCAAAACACAAAGACGATATTTTCTTAAAGAACAGGCAAGACGAAAAAATTGTATCCGATCGTCCGACATCGGGAATTCGCCTCTGTCGAATAATGCATCATTGGCCAATGTATCGATAATCCCTAGCTGTGCAATAGACATGAATGATGATCCATCTGAAAATTCATCTGTTTTTAATCAAGATATACGACAATTTGACAATCTAAACGAAATTGTAAATTTTAATCCGGAAGATTTAAATAATAATAAAGATTCTGATGTTGAAGACAACACAAATAGTGATTTTGCTTCATATTGTACTGAAGAATCAGACGAAGAATTAGATAATGATGAAGGGTGCAATAGTATCCACGATACATATTATTATGAAAAGTTTCATGATGACTCAGATATCATTGACGACGATTTTCCTAATAACGAGCGGAGTAACTTCGGAAAAGAATTAGCGGAAATTGTTATACGGACAAATATCAATCATTCACAAGGTGATATCCTATTGTCTTTTTTGCTTAAACATCCGTGTCATCATAAATTGCCATTAACTACAAAAACATTATTAAAAACCACTCGTGAACCCTTCAAATTGATTATAGTAAATCCTGGTGAATATTTCCATATCGGTTTCGAATCTGAATTAATTAAAAAACTTCGTGTTTTGCCGTTATCATTGATCCCTGATTATTTGATAATCGATATTCATACAGATGGAATGTCAATACATCGTAGTACTACGGCGCAATTATGGCCTATACAGTTTCGTTTAATTAATATTTTGCATGATAATCCATCTATAATTGGGGTTTAAAGAGGGAAAAAAAAAACCAGAAGATGCTGAATACTTTTTTAGAACTTTCGTCGATGAATATCTGACTATCAATAAATCTGGTGGATAATTTTTTAATGAAAAACATATTCCTGTATACATTCGAGCATTCATTGTCGACGCCCCCACACGAGCACTTATTTTGAATCACTGTGGTCATAATGCAAAAAATCAGTGTTCGAAATGTAAAGTCACAGGTGAATCGATTCACAGGCGAATGACTTTTTGCCAATATTCCAGCAAACCTCGTAATGATACCGATTATTTATATAAGACTGACAAAACTCATCACCTTCCGACAAAAGAAGCTGCGTTGAAATCATTGGGTTTCAACACGGTAACACGTGTTCCATTCGAATACATGCATCTTATTTGTTTAGGAGTTCAAAAGAAATTTATATCTGCAATTGTCGACAAAAAATATGAGTTTAGAGATCTTAGCCGAACAGATATAGCCAAAATTACTGTCAGATTAGGGATTTTGCAATCATACAATTTGTTTTGTTGAATTTTGTTTAAATCTCTTATATCTCGGTCCGGTAATTTTTTACGAAATCCTGGATAAAGAGGCCTATGAACATTTTTTATTACTTCATTCTGCTCAACTCGAATACGCAGAAATAGCTTTTAAAGCTTATGTAGAAGTTTGTGAAGAAATTTATGGGAAAACCTTCGTTTCATACAATGTTCATGGATTATTGCATGTTGTTGAAGATGTAAGAATGCTAGGCAATGCGAATAGTTATTCGGCATTTCCTTATGAAGATAACATGACATTTTTCCGTAAATTTCTTCGAAAACCACATCACCTTCTTCAACAATTATATCGTCGTTTAGAAAAACAAAGTAATCACACTAAGAAAAAATATAAAAAGCCTAAAATTATACCAGTGTGCCGACATAGTGAGAGACAAATTGTGGCTAATATTCAGTCGTCTAACTTTTTGCTATATAAAGGCTTAAAATTTGAATATTGTCGCTTGATGAGTGGTAATATTCGTGACAGTTGGGTGCTCTTGAAGAACGGATCAGTATGTGAAGTCATAAACGTCATTGAAATTCCACCAAATCAATATAAACTGGTAGTTAAAACATATTCATACGTCACCAACTTTTACGATATTCCATATGGAATCTCTTCAACATTCGTAGGAATCTACTTATGTTGGGATTTATCAACACAGATAATTGCCGTAGATTTAGATCAGTTAGTTGCTAAATGTTTTAAAATGCCATATTGGAAAGATAATCAAGTAGTCGAAGGGAAATTCGTCGTCAATGCCTTATTATCGAATATTTAAATATTGAATACAGCCAGCAACAGAACCTATATATTTCGGTTTGTAAAATAAATGACATTTGTCAAATATCTAAACAATACGAGGAAAATATTTTATTAATAAGTTAAAAACGCGTTCTTTTATTCTTCTAGTTCCATTCATATCAAGAGGAACATTGCAAAGTCAGAGAAATGAGTACAAATAAGGAAATGGATCAAGGCAGCAACCCTAATGTTCAAACAAATAATGAATCCCGCAACAACAATATCATGCCGCAGACAATGACATACCTTCCTTCTGGCGTTCAACACATTGGCTCGGATAACGACAATTACACAGGTTATTACAATTATCCGCCACCTAGTGGCCGTGTTGTTGTTACACAACAGGAATGGTGTTCATCTTTCACGCAAGATCATTCGATATCTCCGACCTCTGACATCATAGATCTTGACGGAGATGGTATTAATAATCACATGGGACATCTACGAAAGAATACACATGGGATAGAGACAACAGCTGCTCCCCAAGTTTGTCCAGCAATTCCTCAGACAACTAATACACCATATTTTGATCCCATTGATCCTACGTTGCTTCAAACAAGCACCGTAGGTCTGAGAGAAGTGGATCATACAATTGATCATACGTTCCACCAAAGGAATAAAACGCGACCAACAACACTAATACGCATCGATGTCTCGTGCGACCTGGCAACTCTCCTATGTTTAAACGGCAGGTTTTGGGACTGTTGAATGAAATAAACGAAAGAGTAGCAAAAATTGAGAATACGATATCTATAAAGAAATTGAAACGATCGCATCTATTCGTAGTGCCTGTAGGATTCCCCATGAAAACTGAACAGGACTTTGAGGCCTTCGAAAACGATGAAGAAGTTCGAAATGATGAATTGGGAAGCTTATCCTAAATAGTTACATTTAATTTTAAATCTTTACAGGCAATTTTTTTAATACATTTCTATTGTATTTCAGCAATAGTACTTGTATCGACTAGGAGGAATGACTCAACGAGAGGTTTTAAATTCTTATTTTCGTATTGTTATGACTAACGAATTAGCATCGCAGTATACTTGGATTGGGAAAAAAACCGCCGATGGGGAGGTGAAAAATGAGCTTTACAATACAAAGTTGATTCGGATTTTCTATGGTAATTACATTCATATGTTTCAATTAATCTTGTGTCTATTGTACATCCCGATAGTGGATATTGTAACGTTTGTCGATAGTGCTATTTCGTACGCTCCTTATGAGTGTACGAAATGGGATGTAGGTAAGTGCTCGGGGCTGGCGTCTTTAAGAATGTAGTCGACGCAGGTGGGTAAAGTAAAATAAAATAACAAAAGTGTATTAAATTATCGATAATCGGTACAGTAGTTTTGTAATCGGTGCCAATTACCCAGTCTAAATCAATTGTCGGTATTGTAGGAAAAAGGATTGTCTAGGAATCGGCCTATGTTTGTTTTCTATCCCTATCTCTCTCTGACCTGTATGTGAGGTACAGAGGACCTGCCTGTGTTGGTCCTACAGCCCTAGCGGTGCTTTGCCTACCTCGTGGCTATGGCACTGTGTGCGACGCAACTACTAACGGCGCGGATAATAGATTAAACAAAATGGCGATAACTAAAGTTTCTGAGGTCGATCACGGTCGTCTCCTCAGAACTTTGACAATTTTTCTCTACCTAAAGGTCTGGGCTGAATAGCGGAGGTTAATATGCCGTAGCCGTCGACAAGATTATGTACTACGATGTGTTCTGACACGAATATGCTCTATCCCGGAGGATATAAATCGAGCTTACTGATTTAATGACTTTCTGACTCGTGATCCTTTCGGATTTAATCTATGTTGATTTTACTATTTGCACGCGACATTAGACTTCGTTGATTCGAATGCTTAATTTGATCTGAAATGTGGTATTTAATGAATTGTAATCCAATATTTAATAGCGAGAAGCGCTAATCCTCTATCGGATTATCTTGATATTACTTTCCGCGGATTTACTTTCGGGAGACGTTTTTCATCTATCGGATAGTGTTGACACTAGCTGCGCGTCCTTGTCGTCTCTTTGTAATGGGTGCGCTCTCAGTACAGGAGTACTGAGAGGCTGGTCCTTTTGTCACGTTACAATATGTTGTTTCAGTTTTCTCAATATAACAAGCTTATTCTTTTAATTGTGTTTCAGATGCTATTTCAATTACGTTTTATAACGACTCACAGAAAGGCAATTTGCTTCTTGGAAATTTCAAAGAAGATGTACAACAAGTATTGAATTCATATAAACAAACATCGAAGAATATACAATACAAAGAAAACAATAATACCGGAGGAAAATCCCGTAGGGCTAGGCAACAATTTGAACAAGAACATTATACAAAAAAATAGAAAAAACATACTTTGTAAGTTTTTGTAAAATATTTTTTTTTAATTTACTTATTTATACCATGAACTAGAAGAACCAATGACATATATGTATATAACGCCTCGTTTTATATAGTAGTTTTGTTGAATGCAGTTATAATTTCTAATAGTTCATTAAATATATTATATATACTGTGACGTGATTTTTCGAATCACGGTCCCAAGGCGGCTCCGGTTACCGATACAGATGACGTTCTCGATTTCTGTCTCTCTTCGGGTCGCCACCCTGCTCAGAAGCTACGCTCTCGGGTTGATTCGTACAGTTATGTCAAGGCTCTCGTAAGATTGTGTCATTGTTCAGTTGAGGTCGAGGTGCTCGAATCTGCCGTGGGGAGATAGTCTCGACGTACCGAGTTGCCCGGCAGAGGAGAGTACCCGACGGAGACGTCTCCACGGACCGGCAGAAGCCCGGGTCAGATACCGGCGCCCCGCTGGAGATGGGCAAAGGGCTGTAGAGCGGGCGGAGGAAGTTTTGATACGGTTAAGGGCAGGAGAGGAACCTCCTGCCCGAGTTAAGGATGTGGTGCCCAGCTGTCGC
>NW_014333650.1:0-10349 GCF_000341935.2 Cephus cinctus | reverse complement strand
CGTACAACTATTTCATGCGTTTCGTATCCGGCCACCACCACCATCAACGTTTCGCCGAGGGAGAAAATAACAGTCACGCCTAGACAGACCATCAGTCGCAGCCTCGCTCGAAGGAAGTCGCCGCCAGTCCCGCGAGGGAGCGTGGAGACGCACTACGTCATCAGGCGCCTCCACCCCGCAGCTGACGGCTCCCGAATCAAGCGGGAAGCCGGGACAGCATAAGACATCGCACTGGTACATACCGATCTCGCATTGCCGCCGGTACGGACGTCCCGCGAAGGGAACGCCACCAGTACCGAAGAGGATGTAAGGCTCTGGAAGCTGTCCAGGTGCGAGGGGTCGCTACCCTCCATCACCTATCCGTCTCGACAGGAGTCCGGACGAGAACCAACTCCGGACGAAGTATCCGGACACCCTAGCTACGGCAACGAGTTGTGACATCCCGAAGAGTTCCGAGTCCAGCGAACAGGATCCGTCGCGAAGACTAGGACTAAGGAATTAACTAGCGGAACCGTCCTCCAAAGTAAAGAATTGTATCGTTTACAATGAGGCTCCGGTTATAGACGTTATATCGTTCCGTGTCCTTCTCGTAGGGTTAAATTGATAAGAAATGATTATTACAATTATCGAAAAATATATTAGAATCCAGTAGCATGTTTTGAAGTTAGCGCGAGGGCCTAAAATTGGCGAGTACCTTCGACATCGATGATTGGCCCAGGAGGGCCCGGCGGGGATGAGGGAGCTAGCGCTGGCCCCGAGTCCCGAAGAACTCCCGAAGAAATTCATTCTCGACTAGTTAGCCGTCTTGGCCGGTGATGCGTTGTGAATAGTTGTACCGTTGAAGAAAATTTATATCGTTCACAGTAAGCGTCTCGTCGTCGAGAGGACGAAATCTTTTTCATCTAATTGCCAACTTGTATCGCGTTCTTACTTTCCTCCCTTAAGGAACTTCGTATCGCGTGGCTCATGTATCATTGTTATCGGAATTACCATTTCTTTTGTTATATTTTGTTATCATTGTTAATTCGTATAAGTCCCAAAATAAAGGGCCCGTTGTTATTTTTGTTAATAGTAATTGGAAGTTCTAACTTTTTATTCAGCGTACCATCTTTAAGATCCCCGCCCCTCTACTATCTCGTTGCGTTCTAGCTAGCCTGGTCAATTTCCTTCTTTCCCTGGGAATCTTATTTTTTTCGTCTCGTGGCATAAAGGTGTGCCTGGCGCCCATGAGCATTTCATATTCCGAATTCCTGGGTTTCGGGGAAAAGTAAGGCGGACAGTAATTTGCGACTTACGTCACAAAGCAGTACGGTATCTATGGTAATATGAAATTCACGTTCTATTAGGTATATGATGCTATATGGTTCTATATGAATCATATTTTTATATGTGTTAATATGAAAATGCGTGATAGGAATCCAATCGTTTTCTATCGTCACCAACTTATTAGGGAAGAATATGAAATAAACGATAACCTTCTTATATGGCTTAATAACAAATGGTTTTCTCAACAATTATCATGAATTTAAGGATGCATTGCACGTACATTTCCCACCAAGAATCTGATTTGATTCGAATTTGAGTGCTTTAACACGAGAATAAAAACTGAAATGAATCGACGTCTTGGAAGATAGGAAGAATGATTATTTTTAATAATAATGCCAAAAAGTTACTAATAAATGAATTAAAAAAAATTATTTTACATATTCGATAGAAAACTTTCATATGAAATGAAGTCTCTAATTTTTCCCTTATCGCAAGATACTCAATGAAATCAATCTTTTGGTTGAGAATTTATGTACAATGCATTCTTAACCCCTTGCACTGTTCGGAACCTCGGGAAAAGTCAGGCCAAACGCGGCTGCCTCGATTTTCGCGGTAGACGGCGAGCGGTGGAGCGCGCGTGCCGAAACTTGATACCTATTCTTACGATCGAGCGCAAGGTAGTCGTGCCCGTATTTACTTCACGCGATGCAACTCTTGTGAAATTCAAATGAATTTGAATCAAAAACTTTTAAAAAATACTTTAATTATTACATAAGATGAAAACAAATTCTGATTAATTATAATAATATAATTTGGTCCAAAACTAAGACCACGAGTCAGACTCGTGATATTCATGTTTGGCCCAAAATGTCGAGTACGAGTCAGAGTCGTGACATCCATGTTTGGCCTAATACTTGGTTAATACAGTTAACTAGCGATCAATTTGTCGTGTCATGCATAAAGTCATCCTATATAATATGCAATAATAAACCTATTAAAAACGATAAACAATTGATTTGCTTCTTTTTATATAAAACGATAGAAATTGTATAGGAAATATTAGATAACGAATCTAAATTTTACGAACCAAAAACACGATTGGATTAGATAGGATTTTTTAAAGATCGTTTTCTATCGTATTTTTTAAGCAGGGTAGCGCACTGTGGATGTGCATAATAATATCTGAGAGAACTCCTCAAATCCTAGAATTCCTCAATAATCCTATCGACCTGTCACAGCGACGCCGATAAAGGAAAGGGAAGACAGGACTCTTAAATCTCTAATATTGCGTAATTCCCTTGAAACTAGTCACAGCGACAGTCATGGGGAAATAATATTAGAAATTATTACTTTTAATATACCTAGAATCCGAAATACAATCGACAGACTGAAAGCAAAACAAACAAGTGCCCAGACGCTATAGGCCGGCACGCGCCGAATGTAATAGAAGGAAATGTAATAGAATGTTAGGAAATGTAATACCAGTAAACCGGTACTTGAAGAAACCGCTAATCGAATTAGTCAAATAAAATAGTTAAATCCAATCGTAAATCAAAATATTGAATCCAAAAAGCGACGTTAACACCTCGGGTGGATAAAAATCGTTATACCTACTAGTTTTAACGTATGTCTATCGAGGATATAAGCAGCGGCTTCCTCGATAGGAGATTCATTAGTGTTTCTCTAGACCAGTGATTCCCAAAGTGGTCTATATCGACCCCTAGGGGTCTATGACAACCTGCAAGGGGTCTACGTCAGCGAAAAAAAAATTTGGGGGTCCATGAAATGAAAATGGGGGTCCACGATAGTGGATCTCAACACATACACTGATAGTACCTATTTACTTACATCATACTATCTTATAATATCAAAACATATACATTATTTATAAAAGTACCTATGAAGTAAAAAATTTATTATATATGTTTATAAAATTGTGTAAGTTGTAGGATGTTGGTATTCGCTTTGTGGTCACAATACATTTTGAACTTGTAAAAACCTGAGAGTCGCAGTCTCAGAGCTTCGCTAATTTGCACTGACTTGTTCAATTCGTCACTCTATAAATACGAATGTGGGACAAATACGTTTATTCGTTTCCTGAATCTTGAAAGGGAAAGTGCTAAGAAAATATTTTAAAAAATATAAACAGATAGTATATCATACAAATTATAGTGAGTCAGTGTTATTTTGTTTGAGAGTGCTGGAGAAAAGTAAGTACATTATTTTTTATTAAATTTTAGTTTTGTACTCGTAGTTAGCAAAGATAGATAAATTACGCCAATCATGACTTTAGTTATTAATAGTTTAATATTCAATCATGCAAAATTACACGAGTACTCCTCAATAGTTCCTTTTTGAAAGTTTTAGCAATCGGTATTATAATTACAGTGCAATCTCCGTAATTCGAGCTAATTGTTGCAAGAAGATGTTCGAATTATGGAATGTTTTCGGAAAAATCAAAAAATATTTTTAATATACAGCTGCTGGATTATCTGTCTTATTTAAATAATTTAATTTTGCCCACAGATGACTGATGCCATGTCCGAACCTAAAAAGAAATGTAGACAGTACAGTGTTGATTATTTGAAATTTGGCTTCATTCCATCATTGCTGGACAAACAATCGCCTATGTTCCTTTTATGCAACAAAGTTTTGGGCAATGACGCTATGAAACTATCTAAACTGCAAGATCATCTGAGAAGATGCCACCCTGATAAAACAGAGAAAGATTTGAAATACTTTCAAACACTCAAAGATAAACTTCAGAAGAGACTTTACTACACTCACTGCCCGCTGTGTCACAGTCTTCGGACGCATTGTGCACTCTGCTGTATTGTGGTTCCAACTACCTCTCTCTCTGAGATAGATGAAGTCAGCGAAGCTAATGAAATGAAAGTAAGAAATCCGCATGTTTTTCGAGAGAGACGTGATCCTTTTCGTACGTGACGTCAGCATTACGCATTTCGGCCGTGTTCAATGCTCAGAGGCTATCAGATTTGTGGGGAACTGCATCCTCCACAAAATTTTCCAAGCAAATTTTATTGATTTTGAAATCGAGCCCAGAAGGTTTTGAGAGAGCAAAACCTCCACCTGCACCACTCGCACGCTTGCGATAGCAAGAAATAGTCTTCTTTGCTGTGAGTTTCCTCTGCTATGCATCTCATATCTTTCCATTCCCTCTTAATTCCAGTCGCTGCCATTTTCTCTGTTAGTTTCATTCATTTGTCTCTTTTACTCTTTTGCAATCAAGCATTATTTGCTTTATTCTTTAGTATATCAGGATTGTCGCTTACGAATTGTATGACTAATGCTTTTTCTTCGAAGGTGAAATTCTCCTTTCGTTTCATGATGATCTACAACCGTTTATTTTTTTTTCATTTTCATGTCATGCCTGTCTTATAATAGTTTTAACGTATTAATTGAATATTAATATCTTGGCTTCAAGAAAGGGAATTCTTGAATTTCGAATTTCAAATATGGCTGCAGTTTTCACTAAATATGAAGTTCGCGCTTTCGGAATGCCACCAAAAACTCCCGGACACAATCGAATATGCCGAAGTCTTCCCGAATGATTCCGAACGCGATTGAAAGTACATGTTACAAGACGCTGCTCCCTGTTAGCGTACCTTTAGCTAAAAGCGGCTTAAAAGCGAGTTCTGAATACGGTCACTAACAACTCGGCGCAGTCACTTTTAACTAATAGTGACTCTGTTAGTGACCTTAAGAGCGAGTTCTGAATACGGGCTTTAGCCTGTAACTTGTTATGGCTCATCCTCATAGCTGACGTCCTTGCTTCACGTTGAGTCGGTCCTTCCTTGCTCGAATATTCTCGTTGTCTTTATGTTCACTATGAAGGCATATCGGATGATGATCCTGCCTTCAATTTGTGTATCAACCTACATGTGACTTTGTTCTCTGTTTCTTTCTGCGTTTATGTCCCACTTACGTTAAGTTCCTGCCTGAGAAAGACCCGCACCATGGGTTGAAACGTTGCAAACAATATTGTCTTCGCATTATCAAGGCTGCATATGGTCAACACCTATAAACACGTGTAATATTACTAGTCTGTAACTTATAGGACAATATATCATTATTTTTTTATTTCAAAAATTCCAGTGTCTAATTGTTTCTGAAGACGCCTGCCCAGTGCACAAACCCCACAAAACGTCTCGTGATTCCTAACGCTCAAAAATCACGAAACGTCTTAATATATTATTTTTTATTACGTGATTTTATGGAAGACTTAGTAAAAATTTTTTGTGTGGAAAATTTTGTGATTTGCTAAGGATTTTATTGTTTTCGAACTGTAAAAAAAAACACATTAAACTTGTTAACCAATTATAGTGCACTAACAATCACTGAAAAAACTAAATTTAACATTACCTTTGATACACGTGTAAACCCTATCTTAACCCAAGCTAGGTAATACTGAGGCCAGCCTAGATTTAAATATCATGGACGCATATATAAACCCAAACTTTCCCCAAGATAGGCAATAGTTAGGTCAGCCCAGATATAAACATCTTTCAGTGTATTGACGAGCCCCGTCTTGATCCAAGTTGGGCAAACATTAGGATGCCGTTATAATGGAAGCCATTCTAATGCCCAGTTGGGGCCTTTATTTAATCTGGGATACTTTTCTACACGGGTTCTAGCATGTCGTATCCGATACAGGGAGGTAACCCTGGCTTACAAACGTGAAAATTGGTCAGGCTGTTCAAAACCGAATTAAATTTGATTCCCTGATATTGATTTTGATTGCCAATTTTACCCAAGGCTTCTTTGTAGGTTTTAATAGTTCTTGTTTCGTACTTTTTTAATGCGTTCTTTTCGTCATATAATTTGTCGCGGGTTATTAAACAGTATCGGCATAAATACGTCGATGCACTGAAGTTTTCAATAAATCCTCCGAGCTGATGACTACCAAGATTCTCACCCGTGATAAACACAACAGCACCTTTAATGATTTTGCCTGAAGGCAATTGTCTTCCATTGGTTTCAATCTTCTTCAGGTCCTCGGTTATACGACCGTATACATACTTTTGTATGACCAAATTGTTTCTCTTTACACAGTGCGACAAGTTTGATAGAATTGACATGGGATCGCGATGAAAGTTTCCAACCCCTACTTAAAAAATACGATAGAAAACGTTTTAAAAAAAAATCCTATCTAATCCAATCGTATTTTTGGTTCGTAAAATTTAGATTCGTTATCTAATATTTCCTATACAATTTCTATCGATTTATATAAAAAGAAGCAGATCAATTGTTTATCGTTTTTAATAGGTTTATTATTGCGTATTATATAGGATAACTTTATGCATGACACGACGAATTGATCGTTAGTTAACTGTATTAAGAATGCATTATACATAAATTCTCAACCAAAAGATTGATTTCGTTGAGTATCTTGCGATAAGGGAAAAATTTGACAAAAATCAGAGTCTTGGAGATATTAAGAATACTTTTCTTTTTAACGGAAAAATTAGAGACTTCATTTGATATGAAAGTTTTCTATCGAATATGTAAAATAATTTTTTTAATTCATTTATTAGTAACTTTTTGGCATTATTATTAAAAATAATCATTCTTCCTATCTTCCAAGACGTCGATTTTTTTCAGTTTTTATTCTCGTGTCAAAGCACTCAAATTCGAATCAAATCAGATTCTTGGTGAGAAATGTACGTGCAATGCATCCTTAAATTCATGATAATTGTTGGGAAAACCATTTGTTATTAAGCCATATAAGAAGGTTATCGTTTATTTCATATTCTTCCTTAATAAGTTGGTGACGATAGAAAACGATTCGATTCCTATCACGCATTTTCATATTAATATATATAAAAATATGATTCATATAAAAAAATATAAATAAATATGTCGCCGACAAAACGGAACTGTACACCAACGGAAATCGGGGGCGCAAGTGGTCTCGTCAAACTCGAAAAGGTGGTTGGGCGCCAGGTATCCTCAAAGGAGCACCACGAGCTCTAGGCTCGTTGTCGAAACAATAACGATCGCGAGAGACAATTGGTCCGGGGTAACCGATTGCCACCAGGCAAACTATACCTAAAGATACCACCAGGCGAACTAATTCTAAGGGCGCCACGGCCACGCAAAATCAGATAGGGGCACCACGGCCAAGAAAAGATACTAACTTAACTAACCTAAAGGCACCACGGCCACTCAAAACAGATAGGGGCACCACGGCCAAGAAAAAGAATAGAGAACGTAACTAAACCTAAAGGTTACCCGGAACTCAAAAGATATTACTAAATTAGACCACTATACGTCCCACGGTACGCCGCTTCGGAGGCTAGCTCGTCGGAAGTGTCGCGGTGTTCAAGAGGTAAGGAAGGAAAGAACTCAGCCAAGGATTTATAGGAAAGCGATATGGAAAACTACAAGAAAGTAATCCAAATTAATGAGTTAACGCACCAGAGCTGTATTAAGCAGAAACAAAATCCAAAGAATCGAGGAACTCAATAGTAAAGGTACAAAAGCAATAATCCAGGCATCACTGATAAGGCGAGCGAAAGCCAAGCATAGTTTTACAAAACACTTAAAATTAATTTACAAGGATCGGTATCTAAAATCGGAAGGTATACAATGCAAAAGAAATAAGAATCACGAAATACCATTTAGACAACTATAGACGCAGGCGGCTTATCGGCAAATCACGGCCAAAGGCACTACGCGCGAGCACGCACGCGAGTAAGACACGGGCACGCGGGCTCGATATTTCGAGAAAGACGGAAAATAATGCGGTCGGGATAATCGAATTACTCGGAGTAGACTAACACATTTGTTCTGAAATAAAATAACTAAATAACGAGAAGAACAAAAATCGGTACGCAAGGAACGGCAGCGGAACGGCAGCGGAACGATCTGCGCGGTTCCAATTCTCGCACACGCTAAATTATAACCGCGGTCGACAACAGTAATACGAAAGAGTCACTCAAACGAAATTATAAGTACGAAGGAACCCGACAAAGGATAATAAACGCGGGTTCGCTAACACCAGTTCGAAAATCGCGGACACGAAAAGTAGCACAATAATTAGAAATATCACAATAAATTAATATGAGATATGGCACAGAAAAATATATCACAGTCAGAAAAATATAGAATATTATAACAAGTATTTCATTATCGTTGCCATGGTAAGACGTTCTCGGCACGGGTAGTATAATTTCGAAATCGGCCGAAGGCGCGACGTCGAGGAACGTTAACAAGTAAGGTCGCCTCGGAGGGCAGCTGGCGCGCGACGTCGGAAGAGCGTGTGCGATACGCGAAATTCAAAAAAGTTCCACAGAGAATATAACGATGAAATTACAATAATGTTCGGTAACGCTAATCAGATACGGCACACCAGCAAGAAATCACGGAAATTCCGGACAGAAGATATCGCATACAAAAATAGGAATATTAAATTCGGAATTACACTTCAGCAAGGTCAACGGAAGTTTAGTAAAACCAAGAAAAGAATTCTATTTAACGTATTTCAATTCGAAAGAGGAACATAAGAGTATGCAAAAGAAAGACGGCGTGGGCTCGCCACTAAATTTAACCAAACTTAGGGTTCGGAAGTCTCACAATGATTTTACAGAAAACGAATAATAATTTGTCGGTAAACGATATCTTATATTAATCGGCACAAGAATATAATCGGCCGCGCGAGAACCTGGCGGTAGCACAACCAAGCCGGTTAATCCAGGGTCAAACACGCGTGCAGGCAGATTCCCACGTGTAAACTAGGCGAAGATTCCTGAAAGTTCGTTAATTACAAAAGAATCGCAAACACCAAATCATACAGAAAAGGGCAAAATCGGAAAGTCAAAAATATAAATATTAACGGCACTATCGTCCTTTATAGGATACTAGGCGGAAAGACATTCGCCCGATAACGGCAGAGAAAATTCGTCGCCGGCTAAACGGACGGTTTAGCTGTGCACTGTCACGTTCCGTGTACCGTTTTCATAGTTTTTTTTGCATTTTCCCTAATTATCCTCATCCTTCATAAAATTCCGCACCCTGTTATTCCCAAAATATCGTTTCCTTACCGTTAATCCCAACCCTAATAAAACACTCCGTTTATATTTTTCTAAGACCTTCCTAATCCAAAAAACCCAAAATTCCATTTTAGAGTCCCGTTACACCCGAACTGCGTTTTCCCGTTTCGCAACCCCTACCTTACACACTACCCTTAACCACTAGTATAAAAAGACGGGCCTTCTCTAGGTTAATTGAGTAATAGTCTGGAATTTGTACACGACACACCTCTCTCGTGAAATACATACGAACTGCTCAACCTAGACGACAGCTTCTTTATTAAAAGAAGCCCACCAACATTTTCCTGACACCCACAAGAAAAATAAATTCGTTGATCGTAACAACTGGTGGCAGCGGTGGGATCTGCCAGGAAAATTGGGACTTCATCGAAAAAACCACCTGCAAAACTCTTAGGTACCGAGAAAACGTCAGTTGCGGAATTTGACAAATTACCGGGACGAAGAAGGGCCAAGACAACCCAGGACTGGACGATTGGAGTACGTTGAGGACGAGCAAGGAACACTCCAAAGGAATTAGACAATTAACAAATCCGTCAGACGACTTATTTTTATTTCGTGCAGTTCTACAAACTAAACTAACGAAGCAGGCAGCTTCCATAAGGCTGCGGCATCAGATAAACAATTTCGAGCAACTATACGACATTTTACAGAATGAATTTAGTCATCAGACTAGCTCTAAAGACTGGGAAGCAACCGTGGAAGGTAGAAACGAATCGTTACATAACTACTCGAAAAGAGCACGAGCCCTTCAAACAGAAATGAGGACCGTTATAGCAAGCTACTCTGAATCAGCAAGGACTGGAATCGAGTTAATTTCGAACGAGAAACTAATAAATAATTTCATAGGAGGACTTTATTCGAGTAATCGACAAACACTTTTTAGTCAACAATTTTATTCTTTAGAAGAAGCTATAAATTCCGCACGTACACTGCGGGACACTAATGCCGTCCTTGGGTAGAGTTAGTAGGAAGCGTGAGTAGGGCGACTGGCAGTGGCCACTGGTGGCAAAC
>NW_014333649.1:38121-57064 GCF_000341935.2 Cephus cinctus | reverse complement strand
GTGGGTATGGCGGTGTTCGGGAAGCTTCACTGATCACGAAAATGACCTTGGTTTTATCCGGAAGGTCATAGTTTTTAAATGGGAGCAGGTCAAATTTGACCAATCAGAGGGAGGCATCAAGAGAAACGTAGGCACCTACGAACTCTGAGTTTTCTTCCCTCGCTTTTGTTTCTCGGTGGCTTCAGGCAGGATGACGTCAGCCGTAGACATGCCTATTGGAAACAAGAAACAAGAAAGAAGCCACCGAGAAACAAAAGCGAAGGAAAAAAATTCAGAGTACGTAGGTGCCTACGTTTCTCTTGACGCCTCGTTCTGATTGGTCAACTTTGACCTGCTCCCATTTAAAAATTAAGAGCAAGCCACCGAGAAACAAAAGCGAGGGAAGAAAACTCAGAGTTCGTAGGTGCCTACGTTTCTCTTGACGCCTCCGTGTGATTGGTCAACTTTGACTTGCTCCCATTTAAAAACTATGATCTTCCGGACAAAAAGGAGATCGTTTTCGTGATCAGTGAAGCTTCCCGAACACCGCCATACCCACCGGGTCAGGTAGTTTCGGAACACCCTGTATATATATCAATTGTCTAAAAACCAACCTCTTCTACACCGCAAACATCTTCAACAATCGTAAGCAGCAGAATCAAGGTAAGCACGATCAAATTATTATTGGTGAAGGTACTCTTCAATTGTGTTGAATTATCATAAATGTTAGATTTGCTAAGTTCAATTGTTTGTGACGGTTGGTGACGGTTTTCATTTGTTTAGAAACTTTTAAATCAATCCTAGTAAATATCCAGTTCAATTTATCCCTTCCCTTGGTAATTAGAGGCATAGCCTAATCCTGAGTAAAGTGCGCAAGCATTGACTCAAAACAGGGCAAAGTAATGGTATATTACGGTTCGGTAAAGGCACCAGTTTAAGCCTCCATTCTGTTTCGGACATAACATAATCACTATCGTTTTCGTCAGACGCTGCCATTGTTAATACACGTACTACTCTTAGTACTTACTAGGCAATACTAAATGACGTGTGCGATATAACATACATAGGCAGGCGAAAGTGTAACGATGGTGGCGCCATCCTTTGGGCACAGAATGCGTAAAAGTTTAACTTTACGCACAGTAGTAGAAAAAATAACATTAACGGACGAAACGAAACAGGCTTTTCGCCGTGGCCGTAATTCGGGAAACCACCACTATTCTACATTCACATTTCACTCGCGAACTAGCATATATAAATTATCGATCCGGCAACGAAGCTCTTCGATCGACGCTTGCTTAGGCCCTTAGGCCGGAATTGGCCAATATCTCGCTACTAGGTAGCGTGTAATAATATTAGTCACATAGGTAGCGTGAAGAGTTTCGCACCCGGTTATAAGAAAGATTGCTTACCAGATAATACAAAGAAGAATACTTCGCACAAAAAAAAACTTTCGATAGAGCAGTTCCGGAGTAGTGAAATTAGCGTCCACTTGAAAGGAAAGTTCACGACGAAAGAGGACGATTCCGATTTTTTTTGCGACACCCGGGGTGGAAACCTCCCACCCGTCCCTTAAATTGCTGATTATAATTAGCCAATTACTTATCACGTTTACTTCCGCCAATCCTAGATGCTTATTAATAATAGATCGCCAAGATCTAGGATTATTAATCCTATCAGGTAGCTTAAACATTGGGGCGGTTGCGTCCGCATCCTCCGCGCAGTCCTCTGGGTAATAGTAATTCGCTAGCGCTTCGACGTAGGGCGGTACTGGCGTCTTCCGCGCTATCATGCCGCTGTCCGCATGTTGCCATCGTGATGTTTTAAAAGTGTGTTCGTCGCGAAGTGCATTTGATGTTCTACTAGGGTGCTCCCTAATGGTGTTGTATCACTTCGAATCTCCGGAATTAACGGAAGATTGCCCATGCAGGTAACCAGGCTGATTAGTAGTATAAGTTGGGGAGTTCTGGATACAGATTCCTGCACCGAAATAATACCGACACTCTAGAACCTTCGAAGGTGGGTGTCCGTACTAAGTTGCCGGCGTGAGCTTTATGATTTCTGGAGGTGACGTCATCAGGACCCTCGATTCCAAGAATTTTTGTTCGATTCTAGGAATTTTGCGTCACATTTCAAGAATTTTGCGCTCGATTCTAGGAATTACGCACGATCGAGAACCTTCTAGAACATTCTAGAACCTTCTAGAACATTCGGGAAGCTTCGACGGTTCGTGTCCGTGCTAAGTCGGGAAGGATCGCTCCCAGAGCCGGCGGTCCTCTCGCGCGACGTTTGGTGGCAGCCCCTTACCCCCCACTTCGGGGAGCCTTCAAGAAGCTTCGATGAACCCCCTACCTCCCTCCCGATTTGTGTAGATTTGAAACGGCAGCCTTCGGCCGTTTTGACCTCGAATGTTGTCTCGCAGAATTGCGCATCGAGGATGCAGTAGCAGCAGCAACATCGATTCCAGGACGCCTTCGTGCAGGTTTCAAAGGCAGCCGTCCCGAAGCTTTCGATGACTCTCCCCACCCCCCATGCAGACTTCAGGCGGCAGCCGAACACTGTTTTGACCTTGTTATTCAGAGTATCGAATTACTCGCAGAAGATAAGCGACCCTTTGTGCACTTCGGAAATTTTTTTATGTAGAGTTCGAGCTCAAAGTGCGTAATTCGGGTAGGTGTCTTATCGTTCGAACCGATGTAAAACAATTTCAGGAAAACCTTGGAAACCTCGTACAGGTTCGTCCAAGTCGAAATGGTTCGCGGCGGTGGAGTCAAAGTCATTCTAGAAAAATCTATGTATCGGTTGTTCAAAATGCCGATGCAAAACAATTCCAGGAAAATCTTGAAACCTTTGTATAAAAGGCCCTTTGATGATGCGCAGCGATCATTGTTATTCAAGCGGTCAAGTGATTTATTGGTGTCAGCAAAATGGATTCTGCAAAGTGTAAACAGTTGATCGAGATTATGGAAGGAACGTATAAACTTTTGAAGAAGAGATCATCGATTGCAGAAATTGAAAAATGGACGAAATTTGGTACTCAAAACATTCAACTTCTGAACAAAATTCTGAGAAACGTTAGAAGAAGTGACAGAGTGCGTTGGAATGATTTGGAATCTGCCTTTAAGGGGAAAATAAGGACTGGAGTGATTGTAAACTTGCGACACAAGGACTTGGGTCGTTTCCTGGATGATGCAAGAAAATTGTTTACTGCAAGAGTGAAAAACGCACTTCGAAAGGAGGGAAATTTGAAAGCAAACGTCGTTTTGTCCTGTAAGTTCGAGACCATGAAAGCTGGAAAGATTGTGGAAGAACTAAAGTTCTTCAACACCAAGAACGAAGTTATTCTACCTACCGATATTAGTGATTGGTTCAACACAAATGCGCGAGAAAAAATACTGACAAAAATTGAAGACTTTCAAGAGAGGGAATCAGGCTGGTCATTGCTTGAAATTATAAACTTGACAGTGAACATCAACAAATATATTCCAATACACGGTGGCCTGTCTACCTTCATCGAACTACCAAAGGATGTGCAAAATAAAAAAGCAGTTGTGAACATTAGAAATAGTGATCCATATTGCTTTCTCTGGTCCGTTACCGCAGCTCTTCATCCAGTTAAAAACAATGTGAGCTTTATTGGTTCATACCCCCACTTCAGCTCAGTCCTAAGGTATGAAGGTTTAAATTTCCCATTGGTTTAAAGGATATTTCAAAATTCGAAAAGATGAATGATTTAGCAATAAATGTTTATGGAATAGAGTGTGATAAGAATAAGGGTAATAATGAAATAGTACCACTTTACCTAAGTCAGCAAAAATCAGATAAAGAAAGGATTCACCTACTTATGCTAGAAACAAAAATTTATTCAAATGGAGATGACGTGGACATGGAAGACGATAGTATTTATCACTTTGATTGGATCCGAAATCTATCCCGTTTACTGAGTTCGCCAATTTCAAAGCATCATGGTTTTACCAGACTGTGTGACAGATGTCTATGTCACTTTAGATTAGAAAGCTCTTTCGAAAAACATAGACTCGATTGTGCAAATATAAATAATTGCAGAGTCGTATTTCCTAACGGAAAAGATAAAATTATGAAATTTAAAAATTATAAGTATAAAGAACCTGTCCCGTTTGTCGTTTATGCTGACATCGAGTGCATATTAGAGCCAATTACGGAAAAGTCTAACAAGTTCAACACAACTCTCTATCAAAGACACGTTCCACACAGTATAGCATACTATTTGCAATGTAACTTTGACGATTCTATCTCTAAATTTAGAACTTATCGTGGAAATAATTGCATGGAATGCTTTATGAATGAATTGAAGGAAATAGCTCAAATTATAGAGTTTTATCTAAAACGTATTATTTAGAGCTTATCGTGGAAAAGATTGCGTGGAATGGTTTATGAATCAATTACAGGAATTAGCTCAAGTTGTAGAGTTTTACCTAAAACGTATCGTACCAATGGAATCTCTAAATTTCAAACAAAGAAATGAATTTTACTCGGCCAAGATTTGTCATGTTTGTGAAAAACCGTTTACACCTCAGGATGCCAAGCATCGTGATCATTGCCATTTTACAGGCAAATATCGCGGTGCTGCACATCAGAACTGTCATTTTAACTATAAGAACTCGCATACCTTTCCTGTCGTATTTCATAACTTATCTGGTTATGATTCACACTTCTTGATTAGAATTCTAGCTACATCTTTTGAGGGTTCAATGAATCTCTTACCAGTAAACAAAGAAAGATATATATCTTCCACGAAGAGCGTCAAAGATACGATTGTAAATTTCAGATTTATCGATTCATTTAGATTTATGCCGAGTAGTATTGACAAATTAGCATCCTCTTTGAAAGATGATGAAAAATGAATTACGCGTAAACATTGTAATAATGTAGAGGAATTCCATTTATTGACTAGAAAAGGTGTTTTTCCTTACGAATATATTGATAATTGGGAATAACTCAAAGAAGATCGATTACCCGTAAAAGAAGAACTCTATTCAAAATTAAATAACGAAGAAATTTCATACTCAGATTATGATCACGCTTGCAATGTTTGGCAGAATTTTCACATAAAAACATTAGGCGAATATTCTGATTTGTATCTGTAAACCGATGTTCTCCTTCTAGCCGATATCTTTGAAAATGTTAGGCGCAACTGTTACACCATATACAATTTAGATCCTCTACACTATTACACTGCACCGGGCCTTGCGTTCGACGCTATGCTCAAGTGTACATACGGGTGTTGAACTTGAACTGCTGACTGATGTAGAGATGTTGTTGTTAATCGAGAGAGGCATTCGAGGTGGCGTAGCTCAATGCTCCAACAGATACGCTAGGGCTAACAATAGGTACATGGGCGCAGAGTTCGATCCAAGCAAAGATGAATCATATCTTATGTATTACGATGTAAATAACTTGTACGGTGCAGCTATGAGTCAATTTTTGCCATTCAGCTCCTTCGAGTGGGAGGAAACTTTTGAAAAACTACATATTTGAAATATTCCCGATGATTCTCTTACGGGCTATATAATCGAAGTTGATTTGGAGTATCCGATCGAGCTTCAAGAACTTTATAAAGACTTACCACTATGTCAACAGCAATACACTCCTTCAGTATCTAACAAATCAAAATTGATGACAACACTCCTCCCGAAAGAAAGATACATAATTCATTATCGAAATTTGAAATAGTGTTTGACATTGGGTATGAAGTTAACGACAATTCACCATGTTCTAAAATTTAGGCATTCACCATGGCTCAAAAAATACATAGATTTGAACACTGAAATGAGAAAAAGTTCGAATAATGATTCTGAAAAGAAATTCTTTAAACTTATGAATAACGCAGTTTTTGGCAAGACAATGGAAAATGTTAGAAAACAAAAAGATGTTAGACTCATTACGAAATGGGATCGAAGGTATGGAGCACAGGCTCTTATAGCGAAACCAAATTTTCATAGCTGCACTGTCTTTGATGAAGATATGGTTATAATCGAACTAAGTCGTGTTAAGATTAAATTTAATGAGCCAATATATGCAGGATTTTCCATTCTCGATCTCTTCAAAATATATATTTATGACTTCCATTATAATTATATAAAGAATACGTTTGGTAACCGAGCTAAATTAATGTATACTGACACTGACAGTCTTCTTTATCATTTTACCGTTTCGAACATATATGATTATATCAAACGGGATCTAGATAAATTCGATACTTTAGACTATTCCCCAGATAATGTTTACGGTATACCACTAGCAAATAAAAAAATATTGGGTCTGATGAAAGATGAAAACAATGGGAAAATTATGACTGAATTTATAGGATTACGAGCAAAATTGTATTCTTTTAGAGTGTTAGGAGAAGGCAAAGATAAAAAACGAGCTAAGGGGGTAAAAGGATTTACACTAAAGACAATCACTTTTAACGATTATAAGCAATGTCTTTCATACCACACAAATTTAGTTAAAACTCAAATTTAATTCAGAGTAAACAACATAAAGTTTATACAGTAAAGCAACAAAAAATAGCACTGAGCTGGAATGACGACAAAAGGGTCATTCTTCCTAATACGACCGACACCCTACCGTGGGGTTATAAAATGTAAGATGTATATACCGGGTGTTTAACCTAACTTGACCACCTTAAATATCTCGGTAATTATCGACGTCACAAAAAAATATTTCAGACTAAAGTTGTACGGGAGAAGGGAGTCATCAAATGCGACCAATTTTTTTTATTTCGGTGAAGGCGCTGATGCACAGTGAAGGTCACCTCCTATTTTTTAAATGGTACGGTACATTTTTTTCAACCATCTTGTAGAGCATCGCAAACTGCATAAAACACATTCGGGGGTCAAAGTCGTGCAAGATCATTCAAGGTCAGTATCGATGATACAAATCCAAATATCTCGGATCGGATTGATAGTTTTAGACATTTGGTATTTTCAAATTTATATTTTATTTTTGCTTTTCTGGAAGAAACATTAACTGTGCTGCTTGAAAATCTAACTTTGTGGGATCGGCAAAACCTCTGGTATCAACATCATGGTTGTCCAGCTCATTTTGCACGGATAGCTCGCAATGTTGTCGACCGAAAATTTGGTAATAAGCAGATTAACCGAGGATCACGAATAAGCTGGCCTGCTAGATCACCGGACTTAAATCCACTCGATTTTTCTTTATGGGGGACATTAAAGATGACTACCAAATATTTGGTAGTGATTCGAGATATTTAGATTTGTATCATCGATACTGACCTTGAATGACCTTGAACGACTTTGACCCCCTAATCTTTTTTATACGACTTGAGGTGCTCCACAAGATGGTTGAAAAAAAATGTACCATTCTATTTAAAAAAATGACGGTGACCTTCACTGTGCATCAACGCCTCCACCGAAATAAAAAAAATTGGTCGCATTTGAAGACCCCCTCCACACCGTACAACTTTTGTCTAGAACATTTTTTTGTGACGTCGATAATTACCGAGATATTAAAGGTGGTCAAGTTAGGTGAAACACCCGATATAATAAGAATGTACAAATGTAAATAGTCTGTAAGAAAATACAAAAAACAAGACGTAACAAATATTTTAGTTCTGATTTATTTCAAACACCTTAAAAATCCGACTTATCGATCCAACTATTGTGCGAACCATCGAAACCTAACCATTTTACAAATAGCTTGTTTCCACGTTTCCTCAGTATCTTCTCCACAAGATATATGTCGGGATACTTGACGCTGGTAAATTCATGCTCGTAGAAGCCGCCTTCGATGGGATGATCCTGGTAGTCCTTGAGATTGTACGTCACCGGATCGGTATTCTTCACTCGACTTACGGTGAAAATTTCGGTTGTCCAATTGGGTGTGTAGCCTTTCTCGAAAACGTGTTTAAATTTGCTGATTCGTACTCTGTCGCCGACTTTAAAGTTCGATCGTTTAAGTGTGGACTTGACTTCGAATTTCTTGTACAGCCGTTGTAGTAGTTCCTTCTCGTTACGAGCAGTCACATCTGTCGGCTTCATACCAATGGTGCGATGCTTACTGTTATTGTAAGAGGATACCAAATCCGATAAGATATCCAGACACCGGTGATTGCCCTGTAGGATAAACTGGATCCACATCTTACTTTTCAGAGTACGATTAAAGCGCTCGCAGATCGATGCTTTCAAGTTACTGAATGTCGAGTACAGGGCAATACCGTGTTTTTGCATAAGATCCTTGAATTCGGAATTGTAAAACTCTCGACCTTGGTCAACATGCAATTTCTTCGGGATTCGACCCTGCGCCAGTACAGATCTCATAGCTGCTGTCACGTTTTTAACGTTCTTGCTCTTGGTCGGCACGGCCTAATCAAACTTTGAAAATATGTCGATAACTGTGAGCAGAAACTTGTATCCGCGGTTCTCTCTGGCGTACGCTGACATGCCAACGAGATCCGCTTGCCAAGTCTCGTCCAGCCCACGGACGTCAACTTGTCGACGCTGGTAATTTCTCCTGGTAGGTCTATGCAGTTCCTTTACCACCGCTAATTTTTTCCCGTCCTTTTTCCAGCGCACTCAGTCTGGCGTCCAGCTGAGAAATGATCAGAGAATTGCGAATAGCCAATTCTTGTCCTGGCTCGATATCAGCTTGCAGACGTTTCAACGCATCCTTCGTGGTAGAATCGAGAGATTGAATCATCAAGTTGTTGTTATCGATATCATTGCGCATTTCGACAGTCACTTGAAACACGGTATTCAGTTCCTGCTTCACTACAGTTTTTATCAGATTCAAGGTCACAGCATTCTTTTCCTCCTGGCGACGTTACAGAGCTTCTTGTTATCAATGTCGTAGTGCCCAGCAGCAGTCAATTTGAATCCAGCGCCAGGGAGACCACGGCTACTCGTAACCGCGGTCCTGCTACTCAACTGACGTCCAAACACGTCGACACTCATATTCAAAGTGGCGATAGTGATCGTTTTATCGAATTATTAAACGATACCTGCCTCGCGCAATTCTTCGATAATCGACACAATTTCGTTGGAGTGACTGGGGTTACCAGCTTCCCGAGACGCAAGGAGCAGACGAAGCCGGTCTACCAGTTCGTTGGGATCGTCCCAGTACACGTAATCCGTTTGTTCGTCCTTGGCAGTGATCATGTACCGCGGTACTATACCTTCACCCGCTACAGAGGGCTGTTCGATCAGTTTTGCAATAACGTTATTAAATTTGAAACTCTTGCTCTTACGAATTTCACCATCAGGTTTATAGTACTTTCTATGTGTATTCGTCGTTAAAATAATGTTTTTGTAATTGCCCATGTCATCCTGGGTTATACTAGTCTCGTCAGGTACCTTCCTGAACAAGAGTTCGATCAGACCCGCAGTTTTCAAGTAAGTCGTATCGCCTACATGGATTCGATCACCCTCAAAGCTGATGGGCGAATCCCCTATCATCAATCTGTTCTTGATGAGTTTACGTACACCACAGGCGGTATCCAATTGTTTATTCTGCCTCGATAGCAGCATATTAAGATACTGTTCCATAGGATCGTTCTGATCAACGGGTATGTCCGCGTCATCGTTATCTTCTTCTTCTTCTTCGTCTTCATCTTCTACTTGTTCATCATCGACTCCCTCGAAAGAATCATTCTTTAGCGACTTGAAGGATTCATCTGCCGATCTAAACGTATCATCCGCTTCTACGTCTTGCTTTACTTCATCCTTAATCTCGTCCTTGATAAGATTACGCTCCGGTTGAGATACAGTCACTAGTTTCTGCAGTGGAGTTACTACCGGTTTCAAAACCTCACTCATCGTCTGTTCGACGTTCTCTCTACCCAATTTTAGCATTCTATGCTTTTTGCGAATCGCATCGCTGGCTTTAGCGATTTGGCGTAAGACGTCTTTTTGCTCCTGAAGTTTTCTGCGTTGCATGTTGACGCTGCTGAATACAAAACGCTACTGCGTTTATTTTTTTCAACGATCATTCATTTATGTTCACGAAGCAATCGAATCCTTTTCTGTATCTACCTCCGTCGAAGTCGCTGTCCTTGTCGATCACGAGAAACCCATACTCATCACCGTTCCAGCATGTCGAACACAGGTCTTTAAAGTGCGCGTAAGTCATATCAGTGTTTACATGGTCATCATACACGTGCTTGAGATTCATTTCATCCTGCTTAAAGAGCGCCAGCAGATTAGCATTGTCCCGTACCAGATCTTTTGGAAAGGCGAGCGTACGTCTGACAGAGATAGAAACAGTCAACGTCCCTGTGCTGCCCCATACTGAAGAAGGCTCTGATGTTATCTTGCTTCTCGCAAGCATTGTCGTCATAAATAACTATCGAGTTTCGACGTGCCTCGTTCAGTGGTAGCACCTGTTCGTGTTCCGTAAAGGGAAAGTACTCGACGCCGTCCACGGATGCGAGTAAACGTTCTAAAAACTTGTACTTTGGCTGATCAAGCGATTTTGAGTATACGTAGACGTTTTCGAATCTTAATCCATTGGGATGAGTTATGAGAGTGAGCAGTGCGTTCGTCTTGCGGCAATTGGATGGTCCGCAAAACACCGCTCGTATACTGTTTGGCAGTAATTCGCCGTGTCGCTTGGCGTCCTTCCTCTCCTTCAGTGCGTTCGTCTTGCCGCAATTGGATGGCCCGCAAATCACTGCTCGTATACTGTTTGGCAGTAATTCGCCGTGTCGCTTGACCTCTTTTTTCTCCTTTACTCGCACGATTTTGTCAAAGTTCGTTACAGGTAGCCTGACGGACTGTTTCTTGAACCTCATCTCGATCTTGACTAACGTGGAAACTATAAATGACTAGTTTATAAGGGTCGCCGTTAAGTCGGAACTGTTTCATCGCAGGGACATGATCGTGCATTCTAAGCCTAAACGCATTGGGAGGAAAAATGTCATCGTGGAAGAGGATTAGTCAACAGAATCATCAACAGTCTACCCGTTGAGTTACATATACCCGGTTATCAGTACTGCGGGCCCGGTACGAAACTAGCAAAGAGACTCGCGCGTGGCGATCCGGGCATCAATCCCCTGGACTCAGCCTGCAAAGAGCACGGGACTAGTCAACAGGATCATCAACAGTCTACCCGTTGAGTTACATATACCCGGTTATCAGTACTGCGGGCCCGGTACGAAACTAGCAAAGAGACTCGCGCGAGGCGATCCGGGCATCAACCCTCTGGACGCAGCCTGCAAAGAGCACGACATCGCCTACTCGAAGAATCGAGATAGTCTCGAACACAGAGGGGCTGCGGATAGGGTACTGGCCGACAAAGCTTGGAAGCGCGTTTTCGCTAAAGACGCGAGTCTCGCCGAGAAGGCGGCGGCCTGGTCCGTAGCGAACATAATGGGTGCCAAGTCGAAACTCGGTATGGGACTGAAGAAGAAGAAGAAGCCAAAGACTGTTACGCTGAGGAAAGTCATCGAGGAAGCCAAACGAACGATGATTCCTAGCAACGATACAGGAGTAGCTATCAGATCTGCTCTCAAGGGTGCACAAGCTGCCGTCAAACGAGCAGGTGGAAAGCGCAACGTCCGCACGCCGCGGATTCTACCCGTGCCGTCCAAAGTCGGAGGCTTCCTGCCGTTTCTCGTCCCTGTGTTTGCTGTCAAACGAGCAGGTGGAAAGCGCAACGTGCGAACACCGCGTATTCTACCCGTACCGTCCAAAGTCGGAGGCTTCCTGCCGTTTCTCGTCCCCGTGTTTGCGGGTCTCAGTGCCGCTGGAGCGTTGGCCGGCGGTGCTGCAGGTATAGCCAAAGCCGTGAACGATGCGAATGCAAGCAAGGAACAACTGAAGGAAAGTCAGAGGCACAACGAGACGATCGAAGCCATCGCGTTAGGCAAAGGACTATACTTGAAACCCTACAAAAAAGGACAAGGCCTTTATCTGAAACCAAAAAACTTGAAGTGAAACTACCACGCCGAGCGTTGACCGATGCGGATCTGCTCAAATACGCCCGCTGGAGCGTTGGCCGGCGGTGCTGCAGGTATAGCCAAAGCCGTGAACGATGCGAATGCAAGCAAGGAACAACTGAAGGAAAGTCAGAGGCACAACGAGACGATCGAAGCCATCGCGTTAGGCAAAGGACTATACTTGAAACCCTACAAAAAAGGACAAGGCCTTTATCTGAAACCAAAAAACTTGAAGTGAAACTACCACGCCGAGCGTTGACCGATGCGGATCTGCTAAAGTACGCCAAGATCATGAAGATTCCACATTTTCGCGGAGTCTTCATGCGGAACGCTATGCCGAAGGGTGGACCGTACAAGTACGAGTCGGCAATCGTCAATCTCGACGACGAAGATGGGCCAGGAACACACTGGGTCGCTTACAAGAAGCTGAACGATCGAGTCGTTTTTTTTCGACAGTTTCGGCAATCTTCGACCGCCGCTAGATCTTATCGGACATCTCGGTGTTGGTAGTGTAAAGTACAATTACGAGCGATATCAGCAGTACGATACTTTTGCATGTGGACACTTGTGTCTAAAGTTCCTATGCGGACAATTAAATCGTAAAAACAAGTATCGTCTATATAAACTTGCTGTGTAATTTCACAAGGTCAGTCGAACGTTCGCAATCATGGAAGATTCATTCACGTTAACTTTATCAGGCATCTCCTCCATACTGGAAGCCGAATACTTCCCTCCTATCGAGCTTTCCCCGTACAAAAATTACGCTCTGGGACTCATCGAGTTGCTGACCTTCAATTCGATTCCCAACGTGGACACGGATCACAACCAGCTCTACGTGGGAAATGTAGTTATCAATATACTCACTGGTAGCTACGAGATCGAAGATATCGAAAACTACGTGTATAGCGCGTTGACGGACAAGAGCATCGTCATTTACATTAAACCTAACAATAATACGTTGTGCAGGGAAATTAAGTGCAACCGTGATGTCGACTTTCGACGCAACGATTCCATAGGCCGCTTGTTGGGCTTCACTCAACGCGTTCTGAAGGTTAATAAATTACACACGTGCGACGTACCGGTAGCCATTCTCAAGGTGAACGCCCTACGAGTCGAATGCAACGTCACGACGGGCGCTTACATCAACGAACGTAAAGTGCACACCATACACAAATTCTTTCCGGTCGTGCCACCTGGATACAAGATCATAGAGGTGCCATCGCTGAGTTCTCGAATCCAGCCGAATTTTTGGATCTAGCGGACCGTGTGAAGCTAGATCGGAAGGAACGACGGCAGTACCAATGCGACGTTCTTCCGGGTGAGTCTTAAGAGACTTGTGAAATTGTAGAATTTGCTCCTTCTCCTCCCTTGAAGATCCGGTAGTCTTAAAAAATGGAATTTTGATACTAAGGGAACTCTTGTTCACAGAAGCTGTTGGAAAATGCTATTCAGGAGCCTTGCAGTCACCGGGGGTGGTGGCTGTCCTCGTGCAGACCTCTGGATCCTACAGCAAACCGTATGGCAGCTGTGCCTGGTCTCATGATGAGCAACAGTAGGCCGTTGGCTACTGCGCCTTGTGGTAGAAATAAAGTGCTCTCCGGCTTCACAATGAAGCGGCCTGGAGAAGTCTCTTCGGAGCAAACAGCAATCCGGATGGAAGCTGCGCCTAGACTTTCAGTGAGCCAGCAGAACTGATCAGGTTGCTGCTGCTGTTGTTAGAAGATGAGTTGCACCACCAAGTGTGTAGACGTCTCGGCCTCAAACTGCTGGTCCTGGAAACATACTCGCTTCAGTAATCCAGTCTCCTAAAAGTCCAGAAGATCTCGGGAGATGAAGACGGTTGCCGATAGGATCACAGAAAGTTATAATCAAAGGCGCGAGTTAATTCAATGAAACACGTCTTACTCCTTTCAGGGGTCAATGTGAACTGTTTTATTTTATCAAACTTCGTTGCTCAGGAGATGTTTGAGCCTTCCACTATTTTTCCCCTTCTCGTTCACAATTCGTTCTAGAAGGTTCGATTTGTTTAACATAATGATGAGTGTTTTGTTTTACATATGTAAATAGTTGCTAAGCAATTAAATAAATAATTTGGAAATTAATGATTGGTTGGTGTCATTTACTAATTCCCTTCCCTTATTCGAGTACATACTCAGTACGTCGCTTAGATGATTGCGCTCTATTCTAGGGACGGTCGGTAACTGGCTTGCCGATTAGTTGAATAATAATATATGTTCGATACCAATGACAATTAGAACTAGGTGGCAGTCAATGACCGGAAATGACGTGTTATTCTAACACTCAAGGTTTTGACGGTCTGCAAGTTCTAAAATGACGCTTCTAACCACGATAGACAGGAAATAAAGATAGAGAGTAGGAATATGAGGATGATTTACTTAGTTAAAAGCCCACCATCCACGGAAAAGTCTAAATAGAGGAACGTTCGTTTATATTTTAACAACTCGGACCAAACGGACTCGCAAATGTCTGTAGTTGTGAAATTGAATCTAATCTATTCTAATTAACTGGTTCTAGGGTTATTAGAACCTCGGAACACATTTAGAGTGGTTCCAACAAATTTTGATAAACTAAGAAAAACTAGATGAAGTCCAACTCTTTTCCTACCAACTTCTAGGTGGCGTATGGTGGTAATACGTAGTAATCGTGAAAGCCTTCAGGCCTCAGAACACCGTAATAGCAAGAGTTGCCTCAGGGAACCCGCGACTAACTAGAAGATGGACCATCAACTACGGATGAGGTATCTGACCCGTTGCACGTTCAATATCAAGACCTATGCTTACTAACGAGCAAAAGTCAGCTGCACGTGTATGAAAAGCTGGTCAAGGAAGATGGGTCCACAGCGACCTCGAGCACGACTCTGGTCAACAATGCCATTTGCCATCTCTTCGAGGAGAATCGCTACGAAATGAATGCTATAAAGATCGACCGGAACAAGAACGTCGGTCTCACGAGTCTCATAAAGGGATATATTTCCCTGAGTCCGGGTCAACGATCCTTGATGGAGAACGCCGGTTGGCTCGACGTCAGAGAACGGGAGAAATTGACCAATGCGGATGGTTACTTCGACGTATCCGTACCGCTGAGTCTGATACTGGGTTTCGCTGAAGATTATCGCAAGATCGTCATTAACGCTAAACACGAGTTGATTCTGACGAGAGCAAAGAGCGATATCAATGCAATAGTGCAAACTGCTCCGGAAGAATGCAAAGTCCTAATTCACAAATTGGAATGGCTGATACCGTACGTAAAGGTGTCGGATCGACGAAAGATACAGCTGCTGAGATTCATCGAGAGGGATGCACCTATCTCCGTGAGCTTTCGTACCTGGGAGCTGTACGAGTACCCTCTACTCCCCACCACCTCGAAACACGTGTGGACCGTCAAGACGTCGACTCAGTTGGAAAAACCACGATACGTGATACTAGGTGTTCAGACAAGCAGAAAGAACAAGAAAAATAAGAACGCAAGTCATTTTGACCACTGCAAGGTCAGAGACGTTAAGATCTTTTTGAATTCGCAATATTATCCCTACGGAAATCTGAATCTTGACATTCATCATAATCTGTTTGCTGCGCTGTACGAGATGTATGCAAACTTTCAAGCTACGTACTATGGCAAGGATCCTGAACCGTTGCTGAAGAAGAATGAATTTCTCGACTATGCTCCATTGATCGTTATCGATTGCTCCAAGCAAAACGAGTCCCTCACACTCGGGCCCGTCGATATTCGTCTGGAATTCGAGGCGCAAGACAATTTCCCTGCCGATACGTCGGCATTCTGCATGATCCTGCACGATTGTATAGTCGAATACAACCCGATCAGTGGTGGGGTGAAAAAATTGGTATAAAGAGGTTGCAATCGTTTCTCCCTGCGCAGTTCATCAACAAAATTGAATTCATCGTGGACGTACAAGGTTTCAAGAAGCCCTCGAACGAGTTTGTCCTGAAGGAGCTATCCGTGATTGCATTCAGCAGCAATTTTTCCGAGCCTGCAACGTTTCTCTTTCAACCACCTTGTCCATGGATGCATCTACCGGCTAAATACAAAAGTATAAATTTATGGTTGGAGCGCAATTTTCATGGTGTATCTTGAGGCGCTGGGGACGTTGCTTACAATCAAGCTAGATACATTCTTCGAGTCATCTTGCAAAATGCATCTAAGATCTATGTAAAAGAATTAGAGAAGAAAGTTTGGTTGAGAGCTTTCATTGGACGATCCGAGCACATTGTGGATGTGGGAGATCTGGGATGCCCTTTGTTGCAAAAATTGCGCAAAAACTCGTTCACTCGATGTACGAATCATCATGCTCCACATTTTAATCGTTCAACTGAAAATGTGAAATTTTTAAGGAACTGGTTGTGGGAATGTATATTTTTTTATTATGAATAAAGACATAAGTTATAATAAGATGTATATTTATTTAACACGTATACATAGTAGTTGAAGCACAAGTACAAAGTTTATAGACATTGGAATCGATCTGGTTGTACCGTCCGCCGAGATAACGCATGAGGACTCGATTCTCCTCACAGGCTTGCATCATCTTCTTCAAGAGATCGTCATCGTCATTCAAAGCTTTAGCCATCCTTGCAGGTAGATTCGTCGAAAAGCTGTCTTCTGCATTGAGGATCAATCGCGTTCCATATTTGGTTTGAACTTTTCTTATTCTGGTGATTTTGTATTCTTTCTGGGGTTCCAATTTAGCCAATTTCTTTGTCGGAAGATAGTCATCCAAACGACCGACTTTGTTAATTGTTGAGAAATCCATTTTTTATTGCAGATGAAGTTTTTTTGATTTTGTAAAAGGCTGTTATAATTTCTTTTATATTCGATCAAATGTTTCACTTCCGCGATGCTATTTAATAGTACCTGTATTCGAACTCTGAGCTCGTGTTGTTTCCTCTTATTTAACATCGATCGAATTGTCACAGTAAACTAGCGAAGGCACGTTCAGCTCCTCCTTTCATAGGAAACTCTTAAGGGATAAAATGGGGATGGGAGGTTTCGCAAATTTCTAGGATTCGAATCGCCTACAGAGATTCTTGGAATCAATGTCAAGGTCGATGCATCTTTCAAACAGGGCGACTTACGTTCTAGAACGTTAGGATGAACCTTAGCCCCTCTCCTACGAAGTTGTGTCGCACGCTTACGTATCTCCTACGTGCAATTTGACACCTCGGAGGATGAGGGACTGCATTCTCGACGCACGAATTTGCAAGATAACGTTCGGTATTGCACATTTGAACAACCGATACATAGATTTTTCTAGAATGACTTTGACTCCACCGCCGCGAACCATTTCGACTTGGACGAACCTGCACGAGGCTTCCAAGGTTTTCCTGGAATTGTTTTGCATCGGTCCGAGCGATAAGACACCTACCCGAATTGCGCACTTTGAGCTCGAACTCTACATCAAAAAATTTCCGAAGTGCACAAAGGGTCGCTTATCTTCTACGAGTAATTCGATACTCTGAATAACAAGGTCAAAACAGTGTTTGGCTGCCGCCTGAAGTCTGCATGGGGCGTGGGGAGAGCCATCGAAAGCTTCGGGGTGGCTGCCGTTCGAAACCTGCACGCAAGCTTCATGGAATCGAATAACTGACAAATTTCCTGGAATCGATGCTGCTGCTGCTACTGCATCCTCGATGCGCAATTCTGCGAGATAACGCCGTTTGAAATCTACACGAATCGGGAGGGAGGAAGGGGGTCCATCGAAGCTTCTTGAAGGCTCTCCGGTGTGGGGGGTAAGGGGCTGCTTCAAAACGTTGCGCGAGAGGACCGCCGGCTCTGGGAGCGATCCTTCCCGAAGCTTCCAGAATGTTCTAGAAGTTCCTAGAATGTTCTAGAAGGTTCTCGATCGTGCGTAATTCCTAGAATCGAGCGCAAAATTCTTGAAATGTGACGCAAAATTCCTGGAATCAAACAAAAATTCTTGGAATCGAGGGTCCTGATGACGTCACTTCCAGAAATCGTAGAGCTCACGACGGCAACTTAGCACGGACACCCACCTTCGAAGGTTCTAGAGTGTCGGTATTATGTCGGTGCAGGAATCTGTATCCAGAACTCCCCAACTTATACTACTCTGATTGGCGGCTACAGGTAACGTATGAAGCTTTCCCGCAGGTAAGTGGGCCTTTTCCTCTGCTCCGTAGTTTGTATCCTGATGTTCCTCCGAGTGGCAGCTTCCCGGGCCTTAAAGGTTGCTGAGCGGGACCTCGCCCTTCGTATTTGGAGAAAACCTTATCGTGCTCACAGGGTGCAAGAATTCCCTAGAATGGACGACGAGTCGACCTTTCACCTGGGTATTTTGAAAATACTTCCCGGTCACACTGAATTCGTTTGTGGTTAGTCCGGACTCGCATCCCGATGTCAGGTAGTCGGGACACATCGGTAGATGCAGCAGATGTTTCGTGGCGTGCGGGCAGGTGAGACGATAATCCCTGTCTAAGGAATCCTGATACTGTTGGGGGTTATGATATCGGCGATGTGAGCTGAGCCGTTTGACTTTGACGGACTCCAGCAGCAGCAGCTTGGTCGGACGGTCGGTATAACAATCCCGCCGGGGTCGGTAATGTCGTCCCACGCAGGTATTTAGTTCTGTAGTTTTCCTTGTAAGTGAGTATCCCCCAAAAAACACTTACGTGTAAAAAGGCCTATGTTTCGAGAACGGCTGTCCTTTGACACGCGTATCGCGAACTAAGGGTCTTCGCGAGTCCCTTTGCTTCTTCGAGAACGTTAGCATTCGCACACCCACCGAGAGCTAGGATCTCTGATCCGTTTGTCTATTCGAGAGCTGCGCGGTTTCGCGTTTTGCGGATCGAGAACTAGGACCCGTGGTCTGCCTTGTCAACACGCTGCGCGGATTCGCGTTCCACGGTTCCCGAGAGGGCCTTGACGTCCTCCTCTGTAACGCGAGCTGTGGAATCTTCGAGTTCCCGTACCGAATGCTGGGACTGAAGGTCCCTTCCGTTAGCGAGAGCCATAGACATTGCGATCCAGGCAATAAAG
>NW_014333649.1:34000-37903 GCF_000341935.2 Cephus cinctus | reverse complement strand
CCACGTAACGAGAGCTAGGCCCGAGAGCCGGTAACGAGAGCAATTGGCCCGAAGGCCAAGTACGAGATCTAGACTAGAGAGTCCACTCCGAGAGCTGAATCAGGGTGTCCTCAGGATTTCGGGCAAGCCCTATCCCCGTTGGTTACAGCCGGTTGCCTGTACTTGGCGCGAGACTCGACCGAGTCTCTTGATACTGTAACGTTTTTCGATAGTGCAATTTCGTACGCTCCTTGTGAGTGTACGAAATGGGATGCAGGTAAGTGTTCGGGGCTGGCGTCTTTAAGAATGTAGTCGACACAGGTTGGTAATGTAAAATAAAATAACAAAATTTTATTAAATAATCGATGATCGATACAGTAGTTTTAGGCAGGTGTCAATTACCCAGTCGTGATTAACAGTCGGTATTGTAGAAAATCGGATTGTCTAGGTATCTGCCTCTGTTTGTTATCTATCCCTATCTCTCTCTGACCTATGCGTGAGGTACAGAGGATCTGCCCGTGTTGGTTCAATAACCCTAGTGGCGCTTTGCCTACCTAGTGGCTATGGCACTGTGTGCGACGCAACTCCTAACGGCGCGGATGACTGATTACAATATGGCGATAATGAAAGTCTCTGCGGAAGATCACGGTGGTCTCCACAGAGCTTTGACAATCTTTCTACGCAAGGTTTACGTGGAGTAGCAAGAGCTAATATCCCGTAGCCTTTAGACACGAGTACGTACGACGAGTTTTCTGACAACTAGCCACTATCCTCTCTATTGCTGTAGATTCTCGATGAACTTGAGTTTATCTACTCTAGTAATTCCGACTTTTAGTGAACTGCCTTCGATAGACTTGAAATGTCGTATTTAACAAATTGTAATCTGACATAAAATAACAAAATTTTATTAAATAATCGATGATCGATACAGTAGTTTTAGGCAGGTGTCAATTACCCAGTCGTGATTAACAGTCGGTATTGTAGAAAATCGGATTGTCTAGGTATCTGCCTCTGTTTGTTATCTATCCCTATCTCTCTCTGACCTATGCGTGAGGTACAGAGGATCTGCCCGTGTTGGTTCAATAACCCTAGTGGCGCTTTGCCTACCTAGTGGCTATGGCACTGTGTGCGACGCAACTCCTAACGGCGCGGATGACTGATTACAATATGGCGATAATGAAAGTCTCTGCGGAAGATCACGGTGGTCTCCACAGAGCTTTGACAATCTTTCTACGCAAGGTTTACGTGGAGTAGCAAGAGCTAATATCCCGTAGCCTTTAGACACGAGTACGTACGACGAGTTTTCTGACAACTAGCCACTATCCTCTCTATTGCTGTAGATTCTCGATGAACTTGAGTTTATCTACTCTAGTAATTCCGACTTTTAGTGAACTGCCTTCGATAGACTTGAAATGTCGTATTTAACAAATTGTAATCTGACATTTGTTAGCGGGAAGCGCTAATCATCTATCGGATTACTTTGATACTAACTTTCCTTATTTTCACTTTTGGGAGACGTTCTCCATCTATCGGCGCGTGTTTCGACTAGACGCGTGTCTTTGCCGTCCTTCTGTAACGCGTGCGCTCTCAGTACACGAGTACTGAGAGGATGATTGTTTTGTAACGTTACAATACTTTACTTTAATTCTTTGGTAATCTAGCTGCAACACGGTCAAGTTGTTCACAATAAACAGCTGCTGTGACTGTACTATCCATCGGTAGAAGCTCGCAGTGAATAATCCCATTTATTCCCCACCACACACTTAATAGAACCTTTCTACTTGTGTTTGTTCCTCCAGCTCTAAGCCACTGACGCCTACGAGTGAAATTAATGTACATCACCCATTTTTCATCTCCAGTAATAACATCCCGCAGCTACTCCTTGGTACGATGAAAACTAAGCAAGTCCATGCACACGTCGGCTCCCTGTTGAAATTAGCGTGGTGTCAGTTCACGTGGCAACCAAACTGCATATTTCCACTTGAATCCTAAAGCATGGAGATGTTTTTCTATTACGGTGTGAGAGCAGTGAAGTTGTTCCGACAGACAACGCGAACTTAATCTGGGATCCATTTCTATAAGCCTTTTTAGTTCCTCCACATTTACTGTAGGCGGTCGTCTTGGATGATCATCATCAGAAAGATCGAAATTTCCTTGAATTTTCCCTGAATCTCCTGTACCAATGTTTGGCCGTATCGTAGGACACCACACTTTCACCCATCGTTGCACATATATTCGAAATTGCTTCGGTCGCTTTTCGACCTAAACGAAATTTGTGAAGTAAGAGTAGTCAAAGTTCCCTTCGAGAAATATCCATGTTTTCCGTAACCTTTACCGCTCAACGTTTAATTACTGAATGATCGAGACCCTTCACTCACGCTCTATTTATATACTGCACTAAGTTATTCTAGAAGCTTCTATAACATTTTAGAAAGTGGTCGAAGAAAATGGCGGGTTTATAAGTTGCCAACCTAATAGTTACGAAAATCGCATTATCACGGAAAAAGGAGGCACTCGCAAGAACGGTACGTACACGAATGAATAGTTGCTTCCTTGATTGGTTGTAGTGGCGGCCCGATAGCCGTTCTCCGTGTTGGTTAGTAGTTGGCGTTTCTGTCGTCGAGGGTGGTTGCACTATTTTCGGGGCCCGTGATATCATGCGGAGCTCGAATTGTGGGAATCATTCTCCCCAGTCTCTTGTTGAGTCGAGGCGGCAGTTGTCCTAATTTTCCCCATCCAGGGTTGTGCTGGCTAAGGAAATATCTCTTTTAGTCGGAAGAACAGTATCGCTAAGACACAGGAAGTCGCCTAGTATAGTGACCATTGCGGTACACTAGGGCGACAGGCCTACCCGCATTGGCCTCGCGATCGCCAACTCTGACAACTGTCTGACTCCCAGGTGATTTCCTTGACCCGTCCAGGCTTCCTGCGACAGTCGGACGTCTGACAGGTCCCGCCTTTCTTATAGTCCAGGTATTCAGGATGTCTTCTCAAGTCCTGTAATAAAATTTAGACTCTAGAAACTATATTTACACGGTGAAGTTACCTGTGTTTATGTATGTCTTTCCATCTATCCCACTCGAAGAGCGAAAGCGACAAGTATCAACTACACCCGGTAACAGTTCGGTACTCTTCTTACATAAAGGGCACCGCTACAGCCGGCATTAGAAACTACCGGCTAATTTAAACTATCTGCAAGACTTGGGTACAAGATTACCACGCCACTTCGGAAACCACAAAATAGCGATAACTAAAATTGTCCGATATAGTGAGACCTAGGTGATGCGGGCTGCGATTCCGTAATGCTCTCGACGCCTCGAAAACCCCGACATTCCATATGAAAAAGGGTAGTGTACCCTCAGAAACTACCGTAACCCTTGTAACGTAATTTTTCTTTAACTTGACCCGACACCGATAGCAAGACATACGGGAACGACTATCTTCGAGAACCAACCTACGTTACCTTCGGCCGTCCACCCGTCGTTCGTGCATCCGCAAGCCAGGCGGGCGCCAGTCAATTCTTTTTTTACCGGGAACTGACGAGCCGGTATAAACTGGGAGTTGGGATGGAACAGGCCCAACTCCACCAAGAACGAGAGCTCTGACGGAACCTATCAGAAGAGGCGATAGCTTAACGGATCCTGTCGATTTTTGGGGTCGCGTAAAATCAGCAAACGCAACTGGATACACGAACGGGAGCGGACGGTTACGGAAATGCACGGCCGCTCAGGCTGCTAGGTTTGAGGTAGAGAGGGTCGGAGTAAGAGTCCGGCAAATAGTGCGAGCGACAGAGAGCGACGAATCGAGAACGTATCAGAACGAATCTTAATTGTCTATCGAGATCCCTTCACCAATTAATAAATTGGGAATCCTCACCGGAGCTGGTGCAGCTAATCCGTGGAGGCCGAGAACTGTATCCAAAGG
>NW_014333649.1:0-33237 GCF_000341935.2 Cephus cinctus | reverse complement strand
CGCTCTACAGCCCTTTGCCCATCTCCAGCGGGGCGCCGGTATCTCACCCGGGCTTCTGCCGGTCCGTGGAGACGTCTCCGTCGGGTACTCTCCTCTGCCGGGCAACTCGGTACGTCGAGACTATCTCCCCACGGCAGATTCGAGCACCTCGACCTCAACTAAACACTGACACAATCTTACGAGAGCCTTGACGTAACTGTACGAATCAATCCGAGAGCGTACCTTCTGAGCAGGGTGGCGACCCGAAGAGAACCAGAAATCGAGAACGTTATCTATATCAGTAACCGGAGCCGCCTTGGGACCGTGATTCGAAAAATCACATCACACCCTATATGTAACATCACGCAAGGCAAAGATCAGGGTTTGAGTCCTGTTTACGATACATTACTATCGACTTCCACAGAAGAATGTAACTGATTATTCCATACCATCTGACCCAACTCTGTTCGTGTCCAAGGTGTAAGCTTTGTAGGTCCACACCATTTTATCCACGTGCCTGTTTTGCTGACAGTGTTATTATCTTGAGAATTCCTGTCCTAGCCAACAAAGGAACAGTTATTAGCATATATCCTTATTTTAAGAGAGGACAGCCGTAAAAAAAAGAACGAAGGAAGGTATCTACCCACAGATCCTTCTTGCACCCCTACCGTCAGTTACGAGCTAGTCCCAGTTTCCTTTTTTTGCTCGTTCGTTATGCGTAGATTAACGGACGTGGCATCTTCGGTGGATAGGCGCTAGAATCCTTCGGTAAAGGTATTAGTATCGGTAAAGCCTCGAAAATAGTCTTGAAAATAGTCTCGAAAATACAAGAAATAAGACCAAGACAATTAGGAGAAGTGTCAAAATGGCGAAGATTCGCAAATAACTGTTTGATCGTTTTCTGCACACAATCGAATCCTTGCATGCCTAAACTCCTGCATTTAAGTATTCACAAGGTTTACAGCTATTATGGCAGATACCATTTGCCACGTCATAGTTTACAACAAGATAACTGTAACGCTTCATTGTTGTTAGGATACTAAGTAGCGCCCGTTTACTATTTCGGTGGAACCTGAACGTTTAGCTGGCTGGATGTGACACAGCCGAATTTTACGAAACATCAGCTATGCCGACATCTTGCCTTCTAGACGTACAGTTTATAGATGATATCACTTTTCAAATGCTTTATTCTAAACATGACAACTTAGAACTGACAAAAAGCAGCAGGAAGCAAATAGCGAGCGGCGTACTCTTGATTGTGAAAATACATTGATAGACCTTACGGAAAAAAGAACTCGTTGTAGTTAATATTAAGATTGAATAGTAACTATTCAACATCAACAGTGCGTACTTTTAGAAAACAATAGTAACTGTTGGGGAGATCATCATTCAGAAAAATTACTGTTGAAATTTAATAGTAATGAGTATTGGTGTACAACATTAACTACTAGGACGTTATTATTTACAGTAGTTACTCCTGAATGTCATTAGTAATTATTATTAATGGGCAACAGTAACTGTTTTTATTGACAATAGTAATTAGTGATTAAACGAACTTACCTAACTGAAGTTAAATCCTGATTCAATGAAACGCCTCTCCCGAATAGATCATAGATGTAGTACCCCCAATTCCCACAGTGTCCCCACAAATTTTAAAGCTAGGAAAAAAATTTCCCTAACGACGCGATCCTGCGTACGTGGTGCTCGTTCCGTCCACCCCACCTGACTCGCGTCCATCTTGAACCTTCATTTTTCAAAAACACTGCCGTAATTTAATCTACGGGTATCTCGCCAAACATGCAAGGGCAGGAGGGACTGATCCATTCGGAAGAGGCGCCTCATACAATCATAATTTAACTTCATTTAGATAAGTTCGTTTAATCATTAATTGTATTTCACGCCTCTTCCTCTAGATCATAGATCTAGTCTTTTAAAGATAGTTGATAGTTACGGCAGATATGCTTATGATAAGCCATTTTATTTCCCCTTTATTAAAATTATAAAAATAGGCTTAACCATAAAGATCCAGGATCCATCTCCACATGAGAGATAGTACCATATAAGCCTATCGGCACTGTTTGCAAAATCTGATCATCTTGTTTGTACTTGTGTTTCCAATACCACTTCTGCCAATTGCATGTTTTCCGTTGAAACACAACGATCATAAAATCAAGCAAATGTCTCTGAGTCTTTCGACCACCCGGCAGTTTTTCGGATTACGTCACTATTGGCGTCCTGACATTTTGCTGCTGACGTCGCCACATGTCGAGTGCTATATACCGAAAAAACGTTAGTATCGATGCCACTTTTAGACATAACTAACTTTATCCATCAACTCAAAGTCTGTGTTCCAACCCCCCTTTATGGTTTCTTAAAAGAAATAAACAGTTTAACTTCTGATCTTCGCAATTCGTTGGTTCTTTCTGAATAAGCTAGCAGCACTGAGGCCCCGTAGACCGGTTTATCCTGAGTAAAGAACGGTAATCTTGGAACCAGCTGTTTTTTTCTCGGACCTGAAGTTTTTATCGCATCGGGAATTTTTATTTCCAATACATTATCGATTACCCGGTAAATATTTCTCGTATCAATAAGAGACAGAGTCTGCATTCGATGTCCCGTCGATATTGCGAACAAGATCACCAACTTTAGAGTTAAGTTTTCCAAACCAGTCTTTTCGATTGGATAAAACGTTGATAAATATCTCAAAATAATCTTGGGATCCCAGGTCGAATCGTATCTGGGTGCTGCCGATTTGAGCTTTGCTACGCCCTTAAAGAAGCTTTGAATATTATTGTTTTTTCCCAACTCGAGTCCTACAATTAGTTTAACGAATTATATAAAGCATCTTTTTTGAATTCTTCAGTGGAAAATAATAACACATTGTTTTCGGAGCCGCTAAACGGGTCAAATTTTTCGGCAGAATTAAAGAGCCACTATCTTTTTAACCCACAATCATATTGGCGTAGCGATGAATTTGAGTCTGATCCCACCGGAATCCCTGTCTTGATAAACGCTTCCCGGACAACCTGGCAGCTACCAGCGTAAGGCAATCCCACAATGGATGTGTCTCCTTGCAGGAAGATTTAATTAAGGGAGGGTCTACCCTAATTAGAATTTTCAAAAAATCGTTTTTTTTTAATTGCATTTTTCGAAAGTATACATATTTAAAAGTATCATACTAAAATTTTATAAAGACCCGAGAGCAGTCTAAGTATACTTTTGAGCGACGTTTACTTAGCTACCTGAGCGCGCTAATATACGCACCGCTCGGAGCGGTACTACCTTCCTGCCTTTTTATACATAAGGAGCTGCTACCTTTTGTAAATATACTATCCGTACTACATTTTGGATGAAAATGAGCGCTATGAAGAAACTGAAGGCATAATGTATGGTGCAGGCATCGCTGATTAGATGTAAGTAAGATTTGTTCACCATTTTTCGTTAAAGAAAACTTTAAACGCGTTTTTCTCAAAAAGACGTTTTTGGACGGCTTGTTGATAAAATCTCCGAAACTATTCAACCGACCCTTACCAAAATTTTACCACATGTTCTTTATGACTATAGCTATAGCGCATATCATACGAATTTTGAAATTTTTAGTGTTACTATTTTTTTTTGCAAAAAACGATGAAAAAAAACGTGCTTTTTCGTAGTTTTTGGAAAAATGGCCGCCATTTTGTCATTTTTTAAAATATCAAAAATCGTACGATATGCGCTATAGCCATTTACCTACTGAATCTAAAACCATTTTTTTTTCAGATCATCCATTCCAGAGATTTTATCAACAGCGCACACCCATCTTTTTTTTTGGACCTGTCTTCTCCCCCATTTTTCTCTACAAAAACTGAGTAAAATGAATATAAAAAAAAATTTTTTTTGTGTTTTAAGAGTGTATTTTTTAGGTCTAACACTTTTTATATCCATATTTATAATATATACCGGTCAAAAAAATTGGTGAAAATAGCCTTTTTTGCCCGTCTAGTTAGGGTAGACCCCTTAAATTAACATTTGGTTTGAATATAATTGGTTCGGCGTCCAACAAAGATAAATATAAGGCAAACCACGGCTGAGCATCCCAGTACGGCACAACTACTACCTCGCAAGATTTATCACTTTCGATTTTTCTCAATATTCTCAAAATAACAGAGAAGGGTGGAAGAGCATATAAAAATCAACGCCTTCGCCTGAGAGTGAAAGCATCGATTGCAACGGATTCGAGATCTATGCGCCACGAAACATAATTACTGCATTTTATATTTGCTCGCGACGTGAATAAATGAAATTCTGGTCGGTCAAAGGTTTCTACTATTCTTTTAAACGCTCTATGCGAAAGCTCAAATTCCGTCTCGAGCTGTAATCTTCGCGATTTCTGATCAGCCTCGACGTTGTCACCCGATCGGATAAACGACGCTGAAATCCAAATGTCTCTCCGCTTACACCACTGCCAAATTTCTTTGACGAGGGAGGTAAATTTCTCGTATTGACTGTCTCTCATTCGTCTTATATAAGCAATTGCGGTCGTGTTGTCTATGCGTTATAAGATGTTACTATGTCTTATATCACTTGCGAAGCATTTTAATCCGAAGAAAGCCGCTTTTAACTCTAGTTCATGTATGTGTAGCACTAAATTTTTATCGTCCCAAAATCCATGATTTCCACGGCTTTTACAAAAAAAAAACGCTAGCAGAAACCATATTCTCTTTCCACCATACAAAGTCTTTTGCCATCATTTTTTGCAGGTACTTTTTTCGATCAAAATTATTGCCGTTGACGTCAAGCGCCAAAGTCCTTTCCTTCTTAAAATCTCTCACGTAAATCATCCCGTACTTCACAGCCGAACATCTCGAGACTAAGGTACCGACGAGGACACCAAATTCCCTTATCGTGCAATGACTCAGCTTACTAAATTTTCGCAGTAATTCGAGAATTCGTTGAACTTTGTCCTTTAGTAATTTTATAGACTTATTGGTCGAATCGAAAATCACTCCCAAGTATCTGCAGCGCTGCGCAGGTGCTGTGAGGTTCTTTTCTTCATTAATAATAAATTCTAGCTCTTGTAAGACCAGAGTTGTCTTCTTGATATTAGAAATGCATCTCTCATAAGATCTATCGATTACAAGAATATCATCGAGACAGAAAACAGAAGCTAACCCGCTCTTTCTTAAACATGCTGCTAACAGTTTCAATATTTTCGTAAACAGATAAAGTGCAACGTTGAGACTGAATGGTAAACAGGTAAACTCATACAATTCATCTTTATACAAAAACCTCAACAATTTTCTACTCTCTTTTTTTATAGAAACGAGATAGTATGAGTCTTTCAGATCCAATGTAGCCATAAAATCCTATGACCTAATCAGCTTTTTTGATACTTTCCAATCTTCAGTTTTGAAATTATCTGCGATGATAAACTCATTGAGTTTTTTAAGATTCAATATGAATCTATACGTATTATCTGGTTTTTGAACTAAAAAGATATTTGACAAAAATTGATCGTTAGACCCTGAACATTTTTCAATTGCGCCTTTAGAAATTAGCTTACTAATCTGATTGTTAATTAATGCGTGCTCATGACCCGTCCACGTGGGCTCTACAGGAGGATGATCTTGAAAAGGATGCGATGAAAATGGTATTTTATAACCTCGTACCCATCTTAGAATCATTGGATCGTTGGTCACTTTCGACCATGCGTCGACGAATAAATTCAGTCTACCCGCTGGTTTATCTATATTTTTTAAATCGTCTATCGGTATTTTCTGTAGTATCGGGACGGTTCTCTGCAGTTCGGTGTCTTTTTCGAATCCATATTCTGGTTGTTGTTGTTTTCCTTATTGTTGTGGTTGTTGTAATAATACTGTTGGTGCCCGCCCGACGTCGTAGACCGATTCTTGTGCGACGATTGTCGAGACGGGCCCCTCGAGGTTCTTGTGTTCTTCTGTCCGTTCGACTGCTGTACAGGTTTGACTGGTGGCTTGAGATCGTTCGATGTTTTTTTTCTAGATTTTTACCCATCTTCAGTTTCTCGTCTAAATCCTCTCCGAATAGCCACTCATCGACCGACGTGTTTGACAAGTGGTCTTTGACCCATTTGCATCCAAGCGCGGAATAATCCGCGGGCCACGACTGTCGACTATCAGCAAGCGCGGAGTAAGCCGCGACTGTCGAGCATTTCGGTTTTTTCAGTTGTAAACAAATGTAAAATGCGATATTTGCGATATAACACTGTGTATCAATCGTTTTAAACAGTACATTGTTAATAAACTCCATGAATAATTTGAATGCCCGTTACTCCACACACGACCGACCGCGCGCGATGATACGAGTCAGTCGTCAATTGAACGTTGCTGATGTTTCAACGTGGTAACTTAAACAGAGCGATGATGCAAACGGGTTAAGGATGAGTTTGAGTTGGCTATAATAAGCCCGTTTCAAACCAGAGACTCTTCACGGTGAATTGAGGCGAGGAATCTATCTCCATCACTCAATTTTTTGAATATTTCTATCTTCTCTGTACCATCCATTTTAAGAGCAATTGCAATTGCCTTTCCCACCGCTGTCAGACACGCGGCTACCCGTTCTTGTTTCTCAACGATATGTTTATCCCTCCTTAACGCCATTTCCTGAACTGCAGCGGTAATTTCCTCATTCAGCTTCGGAACTACGATAAACTTACAATTCTCCGGGGCTGGATATTTTCCCAGCAGTGTCTTGATTTCGTCTGCATGAAGCCCTTTTCTCACAATCTCCGACCAGCGGAGAGCTATATCTTTGTGAATCACTGCAGCGACTGTCTTCTCCGATTCGAGACGCAATCCAATGACTTCCAACACCTGCTGCTGGAACTCCATCTCGTGTTCCAGAATCTGCGGCGGCGTTCTGTTTGTTCGCTTAGTCACAGGTGCACTTCCGTGCGCCGAAACACCAGCGAAAGTAACTGTAGGTGACGTCGTTTCGACATTCGCATCAGCCTCGGAGCGTTGGCCTCCGATCTCTGAGTCCGGCATTTCAATAGTACTCGGCACCGGACTTCTTGAATTACTTCGAACTGGTAAACCATGGGCCAGCGAGTACCCTGAAAGGGCCTCGGTTGCGCGTCTCTTAGTCAGTGAGCGTCTCAATCTAGGTCGAAGTGACGCACGTCGAATCTGAGAGTGTCTTCGAGTCTGAGAGACATCTAGACGAACTCCCTGACGTCGACGAACTCCGAGACGACGCACTGCCTGACAACGACTGCGCCGATGACGAAGATTAAGATGGTGAACGTTTACCTGTAAAATTAATGATGTTCCCTTAGCATTTCGTGTCTACCTCCAAGCGGAGAATTTGGCAATACTAGCTATAAATCGTACGACACTCGCGACAAGAGTCAATCTCAAACCGTTATCCGATTGTACCGTTTTCCTCCGTAAAACGAAAGGCGTGCATTCTGGTAAGAGCCAGAAGCACTACGTACAAAGATAAAACTGCCTGCGTGTAACCAGCTACCAGCTGTTTCGGTACACGGCTTCATAAATTTTTCAAAAAACGTTACATGAGCCGATAGCGTCTCTTTTTCCCTTAGACAAAAAGTGAGGTTAAACCTCAACTTACGACGCTTTCTCTTCTTTCGATCCAATTCTCTCTCCAAATGTTGAATCTTTCTTCTTAACCGTTGATTCTCCTCATCCACTTCATCATATGAATTTCGCTCCTTGCCTTTCTTGCCCATAATCACAAATTTTTAATTCACTTGGGCTATCTAGATGTAACGAAACATGCACAAAGCGAAAGAATGAAGATTCAATATGGACACGAGTCAGGGGAGACGGACGGAACGAGCATCACGTACATAGAATCGCGTTGTATAGGGAAATATTTTCCCTAGCTTTAAAATTTTTGGCGACACTGTGGGAAGTCATGGTACTACATTTATGATCTAGAGGAAGAGATGCGAAATACACAATTACTATTAGCGTCTTATATCCTAACGTTCAGTTGAACGTTGTGTCGGGCTCTTCGTATGACGAAGTCGGCCCTGGCCAAATGCTGGACGTTATTTACTCCAATCATTACGCACGGACATACTCTGCTATGTATGAGTTGGGCACGTGAACCGCGACAGCGAATCACGAGCGTTAACGGGGCTCACGTATACGAGTATACATATATGCGTGCAGTATGGCTCTAAAATGCGAGTCAAGGGACGCTTTTTCTATATCTATATATATCGAAATCTGTTCCTTTCGCCTAGCCACCGCTAGGTGGCTACTGTTTTTTTTTCTCATGCCCTACTACAAGCTGCTGTGGCCGAGAGAGCCTTACTAGATAGATGTCAAACAAATTCTGCTGCGTCCGCGGTCCGAGCAGATCCGAGAGTCTAGCTTATCGAATTCTGCTGCGTTCGAGAGTCTAGCTTGTCACGTGCTGCTGTATCTAAGAGCATAGCGTAACAAGTTACGGTCACGAATCGGTAGTGTTCGCTGGTTTATACGCGTCGCGTAGCTGGTCGTGATTTTTTCGTGTATGTTGAGTCAGTATTGAGTGTAGTACCCTTCCTCCCCGCCCGGCTGTTCAGCAAAAATTAAACATTTTATTTATAATTTATAAATTCATTATTTGAACCGTACAAAATAATAAAAACATGGATTCTGCTAACGAATTTCTTAACATACTTAGTTCGGGAGATATCGCTATGATAAGCGAAGATTGTTTAGAGCAGGTTCATTTCGCAGCCTTTTCTGATTTGATACAAAAAAGTACATCTTTTTCACCCCAGTCAGGTACTATGTGGGAGAACCCTGATAGAATCGAATCTATTCCTGTTCATCAAGAATATATACAATTTGTGTTCATTCCTCCTGGTAACGAAGTCCTCGCATGCTTCGAAAGAACTGGACACTGAGTCTGCTTGTACTATAATGGCAAAGATGTCTTTGTATATGATTCTAGTAGACATGGTTTATATGTAAAATCTACGGCTCTTAATCAGTATTAAAAGCACTTGTTAAACTCAGTATTGAACCTCCAAGTTCTGGTTGTAGGTTTTTGAAACTCGAATTAAAGTTACTAGACAGTCAGTAAATCAAAACACAAGAAATGAGTGTTTTAACCGCCCAAAACAATTTGAGTAACATAATAACTACATCCAAATACTTTGTTTATTTTCTAACAGTAATCACTATTAAAGTTTAATAGTAACTGCACTATATAATAACTACCTGAGTAATACTATATCATCCAAAAAAACTTTAAAAAAGTAAAAATGGGTGTCGGGCCTTCGTTGACACCACAAATATTACAATACAGTCAACGCGACAAAAAGAAGTAAGATCAACTAGTCGGGTAAAAACTAAAATACAAATAACATGTGGAAAATAAAAAAATTGAATTAAATTTTAAAAAATATCTGGAAAAATTTTTCAAAAATTGAAAAAAATTCCACAAAATCCGACAAATACCCTATAAGATTTAGAGAGACCATCATTCTATTAAAAAACATATACTTATGTACTTGTCGGATTTTGTGGAATTTTTTTCAATTTTTGAAAAATTTTTCCAGGTATTTTTTTAAATTTAATTCAATTTTTTATTTTCCACATGTTATTTGTATTTTAGTTTTAACCCGACTAGCTGATCTTACTTCTTTTTATCGCGTTGACTGCATTGTAATATTTGTGGTGTCAACGAAGGCCCGACACCCATTTTTACTTTTTTAAAGTTTTTTTGGATGATATAGTATTACTCAGGTAGTTATTATATAGTGCAGTTACTATTAAACTTTAATAGTGATTACTGTTAGAAAATAAACAAAGTATTTGGATGTAGTTATTATGTTACTCAAATTGTTTTGGGCGGTTAAAACACTCATTTCTTGTGTTTTGATTTACTGACTGTCTAGTAACTTTAATTCGAGTTTCAAAAACCTACAACCAGAACTTGGAGGTTCAATACTGAGTTTAACAAGTGCTTTTAATACTGATTAAGAGCCGTAGATTTTACAAAATTTTTTAACTCCAGTTTGGATCTTATTGTTTCATAATTCTAAAGAATAGTCAAAGTTTTTAAGTTTGAACAAAACTTGTCAAAAGTACGCGGCAAGACTCGGTTATATCAAATTTCATCGTGCATAAAGGAAACGAATACTATCTATTGCATAGGAAGATCATAGCAAAGAAAGAAAGAGACCTAGAGAGAGATATTTGAGCATCCGACTATCATTGAAGTACAGCAGCAAGAGATGTATCTAATACATGGATGGATGGCCGCTTCGGTTTACGGGAATGAATATACGAATCACGTAAAATGTATTTTTTCTAGTTTCTTTTTTTGATTGAAGCATCTTACGCTATACTTTATACGTATTAGGTATGTTACATGATTTGTTCAGCAATATTCCTGTAGACTATCACTTATAAAAGCCATCTCATACGTACGTGGCAACATAAAAAAAATATACATAAAAAATATGAATCAATAGGAAGTAATAACGTACTGAATAACTCATCGGCAAATAAGGATGAACTTGAAGTAAATCGAAGTAATATCGAAGAAATGAACTTGAAGTAATGTCGAAAAAGTTGAGGGTTCGACAGGAACAAATATCGGCGTAACAATTCTATTCTTACGCTAGATTGATGAGTATGTTAGGGAAATTCTTAGATCATCCTCATTTGGATTCGAAAGAAAGTTTTCAAAGTTGGCATAAAAACAAAAATAATATGCCTGAATTTTATTCATTAGCTTAAGTAATCTTATCAGTTCCTTCAACTCGTTTGATTTTCGAAATCTGTAGAGAGTGCGTGAAGTGCCGAAAGGTGAGGAAATAAAGTTAGCGCATGCGCACATTAGAATACCCTTTTTCCGCTCTGTCAGTGACATCATCGAGTGTTTTTATTCCATTCGCCTGCTTCTCAAATCAAACTTTCCTTCTTTACAAAAATAACAAAAATATATGGTATATGGCAGGTGCGGATAGGCGATACCTGACTCGTGTGATTACGGCCCTCGCCTCGACTCGAACTGCAAACTTCATACTCGTCGGATATCGCCTACTTTCCGCACTTGTAATACAACATACTAATATTCTTTAAACCTTTAGTGTCGGAATTTTTTGTAGTGTCGCAAAGATACCGATTATAGTATGCTAATTATACAAATTGGAAGATGCAAAAAACAAATATCAGATTTTTCCCTCTTCGAATACTACCCTTGCGTTGGGCTGGCACTGTAGCAAATAGGGGTAAATTATTGTTATTACGAACTAGTTCTTCATGTATTTCAATCCAATCCAGTGCAATTATTTTTTATATACATATATTGTGACGTAGTAGATTTTACCCCGTCAGGTCCTTGGCGGGAACTGTAGTGATACGCGGGAAAACGCGAATTAGAAAAGAATCCAGGGAAGAAGCCACCACCTCAAGGGCTAACGAGGTTACGAATCGTTTGATTTCTGATTCTGTTTGTTTTGATTTTTGCTATGTCCCATGCCGCGAATATTGTATTCGCGGGCTTACCAAGTCTCGAGAAGAACCAGCGAGGGATCATCAGCGTGGGAGGAACGAGGACGAAACGTTGAGTGACGTCAGAGCGCCGGCAGGGCCCTAGCTGCGCGCGCTGTAGCTCACCGCACCAATCACCTCGCGACTTGGATCAACTCTACGCACACTATCACCCGAGCTACATGAACTGGTCTACGCGTACCGAGTAACTAGCAGGGAGCTATTACTTATTCCGCGTGACATAGATCTACGAACGACAGAGCACCTGTAACGCACCACACTCATGACGGAGGCCATCGCGGGACAGCCAGTAATCGCTGTTCCCGAATCGTATGAATTGTCGCGAAGACGTATTTGAATTGCAGCGCTTGTTGTCATATCGGAGATTTCTGATTGGGGCCGTAGGACCAATCAGCGGTGGTTGCGAATAAGGGAGAAGATGATAGTCTCCGGTGCTGCCGATTACGATCGAAAAGGAAGGCAACTTCCTTCTTCTTGCCTGGACTGTCGACGACGCGAGTCGTATTTTGAGCCGTTTCGGTTTTCGGGATTAAAGTCTATGGAGAATCCGGACATTGCCCGAGGCCGCGTATACGGGCTAAATTCTCCAGAGCGAAGATACGTAGAGATCTCGGTAAGCGATTTCTTAATTTTTGTGAGCGACAAAATCTCGTAACACTCCGCGTTTTGGTACGTTTTGACTAGTGCCTCTAGGCACGTGGGAAATGTTCCCACTTGTAGAATCGCGTTTGGAGTACGAGATTCCGCCGACCGGCAAGGGACTGTGTTCGCGTAAATGTGTGGCGCATTGTGGACATATTTATGGCGCGTTTGTAAATCAAATCGAATGAGTGTGTTTGAATGATAAGTTCTCTCGGCAATGTTGAGTCTTAGATCTCCGAAAAACATTGTATCACGTTCATGTTAGGGACGTGTTGCCGGGAGACACGGAATAGTCCTTGAGGTCGTGTTTCGAAGTATCGCGTTTAGATCGCGGTATATTGTTTAATCGACTCATGTATTGAAAATTGTATGTAATTGACCCGATAGCGAATTGTCCGAAAGAAGTCGAAATGTCGAAATGTCGAATTGTATCAAATCGTATGAAAGTATTTATCGAATGTTGAAAGTTTCGAATTTTATCGGATTGTACGACTGTATTTTATCAATTGTAATAATTAGACTGCGCGGAATAGATCACGAAATTCGTTCGTAGAAATTCGGATTAGGACATAACTTAAAGTTGATATTGTCATTCATTGTGGTTTTAGGCGCGATCTTATTGGGTCCATTATTTATTTTCGGAATTGTTAAATTTAGATTTTGTTGTATCCGCGTGGTCGCGTCCGAAATTGGCGCACGAACGAAAGACCAAATTTGTCTTTACTCATCGCGATTCCCCGCTGACGTCACAACTGGTTGGCGCCCAGCGTGGGGCTCGAAGAAGCTGTCGCGCAAAATAAAAGATCGATTTTGTTATTGTTGACCCAAAAAGCCGGAGTATTCATTTGGTTGAAGTTGTCTTTACTCTTGAAGATCTCCGACGCCTCCGCGGTGCTGAGTTAGCCAGTAGAGGCCCGAACGACCGAATCGAACCGAAGTATACGTGGTTCCAGCTTTGGAACCTGGCGTCCAACAATACCATAGGTATTATTTCGAATTGTGTGTGTTAGCCCTGGGTTGCCTTCTCCCGACGCGGCTCGATCGCGAAATATACGTCACAATATTCATGATATTAGAAGAAAAACACATCTCGTATTGTATTAAATGTGTCTACAGGAAATTGCACGCGTATATGTCTACAAAACAATAGTGTACCGAATTTTGCAATATAAATACTATAATATTAAGTTTTACAAATATTTTCAATGCAACAGTCACTGGTGAGAACCGCGTTTAGCAAAGAATACATTAATATTCTAAATTTCTATACTACTTTCCGATCTTGGTACGAAGGAGCTTTAAGCCCTACATACAACAGGGTTGAAATATGTAAATTCACTATAGATTATGAATATTTTGGGCAGAGCATACACATTCTCAAATACTAAGTAATATATGTCAACTTGTGATGGTATAAAAATCATCGGTGGTGCATTATTACACGTAGAATGGTTTTTGCTAAAGATATCTGGTGAATCAAAAGAGTACTCGTCAAAGACATGATGCGATAGTATAGTGAGTGATACTGCAACCAACGACAAATTAACGGTAAAGTATTCTTAGCGTATGACGTGGTGTGGCGCCGTATCATGATTCTTGATTTTCGGTGACGCGAGTGACGTGCCATTTTGCCAATAAATTAACGTAAGTTCAATGAAAGTAGCTTTGATATGTTTCAAAATTTGATAAAAAATAGATCGTATCATAGAATCTATCAGTAAAGATAAAAATTACTAGTGCATACAATTAGTATATTGATATAAAAATTCGAATTTGAATATGCTAAAACTACTGACGTTACTTTTATTTTATAACCACTTGTATTAACTTTCGTTTCATCTTAACTACCATAAAACAGTTTGAATATGCACTATCGAACTTCCGTTTAGCCTGCTCTCAATGTTTAAAAATTAATGAAAATTTCTTGAGCAAAGACGATTGCATAAAAATGTTTTTTTATCTCTGCACGTTCATACTTTATAGAAATTGCGAAAAATATTGTTCTTGTAATATTACTTCCACATACTTTGCCATCGTGAAATTACGATAAATGCATTTGATTTATAAAAACTTTACATTATATCGTATCAAATCGTTATATCAATATAATGTATAAAATCTTTGACTGCTCATCGGAATAATCGAGTGAAACTTTGAAAGACAAATACTTGTATACACAATTAAATGTATATATCCGAGCTCTATAATGAAAAGTGATAATACCTTTTTATTGAAATTTCCAACCATTGAGACAACTGATTCTGGCGTTTTCGATCACTAAACAGCTATTAAGAGAACAATCGAACCAAAAATGATAAGATTGCTTGAGAAGTTGGATTTTTTAAATTTAGTTTTTTTACCCTTAAGTTTTATTCTTTCGGTTAGTAAAAGTTCAAACTTAATTTACTCGAAAGTTTGTTTCCCACGTTTTTTTGTACTAACGAAAGACTTAGGTACCAGGATTTAATCAATTTTCTTTAATTTTTTCAAATTTTTGTTATCTTACTATAAAATAAATTAAAACTTAAATATTCAAATAATGTTTAAAATTTTAATCTTCGTTCGATTAAAAAATTTGGAAAATTGTAACTCGAGAGCAAGATATATTCAAAATTTGATCAATGCATCTGCTAAGTTAGCGAAGCCGTTATGCAAAATATTATTAAAAATATAAAAATATTGAATATATATAATTTTCGGAACTGTTTCTTTCAATACTAAGATTGATTTGAATAAATTAATAAAACACCTTGAAATATCTTTTACTAAGCAACCTAAGTAACAAATATACACAAATAAAATTTCATTTAATAAACACCGATTTCAGCCATTTGTAATGAGAGTCCCCTTAACTTGTCATCGTCCACGTCTACCATAAACGATTGGGATCATATGACTTGCAAAATATTAATAGTGATATTATTCGTAGTTTAAATGAGATCTGAATATCCCAGAATGACTAATTGAATAAAAAGTATTCAAATAGTCCAGTTAAATCATTAGTATCATACTTATGCTTCGGACGGTTTACCCATTTTATTATTACAATATACATTTTCAATTGATATTATATTGAATATGTGTATATTTATACTTATCTCCCATCGTATTATCCACGGATTATCGAGCCAGTATTACTTGAGCGGCAAATTCTAAAATTGAAGAAACGCCATTTCCACCAATGGTTACAGTCAATATGGTGAATCACGTTTTACTTTCTACGATTTCGTTAGTATTGCTATTTAATATCTAAAATGTGCCCGGCTATATGTATACAACAGCACGAAGTTAAAAGAAAGAAGTCCACCGAAGAACTGATAGTGCGGAGGTCCCGCCAGTGAAGACGTGGTCCTTGGAATGCATTTCAAGAGGGGATGGAACCTTTCTTTTTATTTTAACTGAACCAATCAGATCTTTCGTCTCTAGTTGGTAATCCATTTTGCGTTGTCCCCGTTTCTAATACCGTCTAAGCCATAATAGTTTTAAGTACCTTAATTCGTTACACCTCATTAATATATTTTTATTATTAAAATATTACCATTATAAAAAAGAAAATTTTAAAAACTGTGTAATATCAATGTGTTGTAAAAATCTGTCGAATCAGGATCAAAATTTGTAAACAACAAATATATAATAAAATGCAATAATATAAATTAAATGTATTATTCAGAATGAAAGTACATGACTCATAGAGATACTGTATTCGCTCTTATGAAAACTTGTCTAGTAATAGTCTCTATGGATGTAAGCGAGAAATACAATATAACTTCATTTTTCTAATCGCATTGATTCTGAATGCAAGTATTGAACATGTATGACAAACAGAATAGAAGACACCATCCATCAACATGAAATACAATAATATTTATAACTGATGTATTTGCATAGAATTTACTATTTTATATTAACCCTATAATGCCTATCATACGTTTTGTATGCGGTGATGCCGATCAAGGTTATGGCAGATCATGCATTATTTATGGCTACCATTTTCGTCAGGTTGTCGGATTTGAAATTTTGTTTAATCTAGTCAACTCTGGTGTATTTCTGTTTGTGATATCTGACAAAAAAAAATTTTATGAAAATATTAATTTTGACAAATGTTTTCAAAATTGAGTGCTGTAACAATCGGGGTGCTTGAAGAAAAGGTGAACGATGCAGAAGCGCCCAGGCTCTTCTGGATCTTCTATAGGCATTCTAAGGTAAATGTTGAGGCCAGTTGAGGTTTTATAACAAAACTCATAACTATATTCTAATTTCTTAGAACTACAACAAAAAGGATGGAATAAAAATAGCAATGCAATGCAATGTAATGAAACTTAAAAGTTAAGGTCAATAATATAAGCGAATCTACATTTACGAACTTCAAAAAAATGAAGAAATTGTATCTACGAACATTGCACAATATTAACATAAATACTGTTGTAGTGAGATGTATTTACTATTGATTTTTAAATGATGATAAATGAAAAAAGTTAAGCCAAATATCAAATACTTTTGATACAACAAAAATGTATAACTTTCAATTACCAATATTTACAGTATTACTATCGTAACCATAGAGTGCTGACACAGACACAGACCATCCTATGAAATTTCTTAATTTGTAATATAAGAATAATCTCAAAATACTCTTCTTGCATGTGTTTTGCGTATACAAAATATACTCAATGCAATAGAGAAAGTAAAGATTCATTCATTGCACTTCCTGACAGAATCGAAGATCGATTCGTGGCATATAAAAATATGTAAAAATGATAATTACTTTACATTGGCCTTAGTAAAAATATAGCTTCTTGATATAAAAATAATGAAGGTTAGGTTAGGTTAGGTTAGGTTATTAAAATCAATATTAATTGACCCGAGATATAATGGATTAAAGTAATATAGAGAAAATGGAATTCAAGTGAAAGCGAAAAACATTTTAAAACTCATTCTAATATTTTCATTAATATCAACACAGTTACTTTTTAATAAGGACTAATACTTTTCTTACGATAATTGTGTTTTAAAAATAATTATCTTAACGAAAATTTACAATTGCGACAATAGCGAAGCTCAATACACAGTGAATTTCTATCTAAAAGGACCGATGGCACAAAGAGTTTCTATGTATTGGTTATGTACAGGACGTATAGATTACGTATGTAGAATGTAGATCCACGATCACGCACAGGGAAGAAGGGAGTCTCATTCGTGACTTCCGGCGAAGAACGCTGCGCAGTCCCCTGTGTGGCCAGAGCTCACCGGATATAGCATAGAACTAAGTCGTTTGCCACAGCGTCAAAACGATTTTTTCATACAAATCACGCTGTTCGTGTACCAAATACCGAATACTGGCCTTAGGACTGCGTGACATCATCTTTCTTCTACATACGTTAGCGCATGCACATTAAGCTACCACGAACACATGCGCTAGAACCATCTATGGCACAGCTATTGTACGAAAGTAAGGTGCACGTTGGGCGGCGCCCGTTGAAAATGTGAAAATTACTACAGTTATGCGTCTCCAATTAACTGTTATTTCGTACATTTCTTAATTGAAAAAAAAATGTTCTATTTACTCCCGAGAAATCTCTATTCCCTTTCAAATCATTATTGGGACGGCAATATTTCTATCGTGGATCGACGAAGATACAGACATTTCTGTTTGGAATATGTAAAGAACCGTCGTTATTCCACTCCGTTTATTATTATGTATAGTTAACGATATGTATAAAATAATTGATAAATACTGACTCGTGCAGATATAATTATCATATAAGCAATCTTCTTTACAAATTATTATATATACCAACAATGCATTAATGTTTTACAAATTAATTATATTCGATCATTGAATACAAGTCGAATAAATACACTCCCAATGTAGAATTCTATTATTATCACCATCAAACGTTTTCCTTTCGACTGCTTTAAAAGATACTGTTTTACTTTTCGTAACTATCAGATTTAAATAATTCTTATAAAATATTCATGCATACCTGCTCGTTTAAATATGTCTGGAAAAACTATCAGAATGAAGTAGATAGCGAATTTGAATCATAAATGTCAATTGAAAACTCATATTCTATAAGATTAATTGAAAAAAATTATTATATAACTATAAATTGAAAGAAGTTAAGTGGCTATATGAAATAAATTGGCTGGTGAGAAGTCCCAATAGAACAAGGGGTCCTTAAAAATTTGCCGTGAAAATTTCATTCAGAACTTGCATACTACACTGTTACCTGAATGACATGCATTGAGGAAATGATCAACTCATTGCCATAATAAGAAAATCTTGAGGGTAATAATTAAGGCCCCATGCAAGATATATGGATGGCTTAATTGGAAATATTCGAAGTTTTCCATGTGTAGTCCTGAGTGGGCGCACAGCAGGCTAGCCAAATTATAAATTTACATAGACAAGGGCCGATGAAGCCAAATGTTAACAGCTTTTTATTCGTTTCCGACTATACCAGATTTAACTTTAATAATAACAATGACAACAGTGTAATGTTACGTTTTTGCCATTATACATTATAAGACATTTCATACTTGCATACGTACACATGTAGGTACATGGAACGAAGACGTCGTATAGAGGGAAAAGCTTTAAAATCACTATTCTCCTTTATTTTTAAATAGTAATCTTTTGCTTAACCTTAGCCAGTCTGCATGGGGTATCAGAAGTCCTAGTCAATTTTGAAAAGAATAAAATCGACCAGATGCCATACCTCACCTAGTTATTTCTACGACGTATTACTCAGAATTGATAACAAATTCGAACTTTTTTTTCATGATGAATATCTTCCTCAGACTTTGGTTTTTAGACAACTTATACAAACTAATCAAATACAAATGATTAGTAGCGAAGTAGGAAACAGAAGTAGCGTGGGTTTTTTAAGCACTCCACGTGGAAACTTTTCACTCCACTATCGTGAAACGCCCCAAAGCACTGGACCGGCTAAGGATAAGAAAATTGTTTCAAATATTATTCATTGGCATGTAAAGATTTGTTAGACAGACCATAATTTTCTCCTACAAATGAACGGCAAAATAAACAAAATAGTATATATACATTCAAAAAGGATTTACAATGTACTTATATTTAAATGTGCATTAATTATAAAAAAGCATAAGTATTAATGTGATGCATGCCACGTGTGATATTCTTTCCTCTGTCAATTTCAATAATATTACATGCAGAAGACTTATCATTATTTTCAGAGAATATCCCATTCATAAAAATTTGTACTAACTATATGAAACAAAGATTACCCCAGCTTTGTTACACATATATTTTGTAATCGACAGAAGAAAAACGTCAATAGAATTTCAAAAGTTCATTAATACAAAAATAATACAAAGTGGGTTTCTTCTTGCAACGAAGAAATATCGATATCAACGGTTAAAGTAATGTAATAAAATCGGTTCCCTTTTTTGGCTGAAACACATGTTGAATGCGAGATCTCAAAGGATTACTCATAGCATGGACTGCCATTAGACATCTGAGCATCACTTATTCCGTACACATCGTTGCTAGGAATGTAGCAAAATTATTATTGATCACATCATTAAAGCTAAGCGCCATTTATTTCGTTATCCAGTGTCGAATCGTTATATATGAAAAATATTTTTGGCAGGCAGAATTATTTTATTTAACGTAGAAATTATTTTAAACTTTAGCAACTTGAATATTATTGTTTTTGTTTCTATAATTATTACAAAATTCTGTCTCGGATAAAATGACTAATTGCTGATCTTCATTGTATTAACGTATTCTTAAAAAAAAACTCTTGTTCGAGTTAAAAAGAAATCGTCTCGCAAAATGTTTCATTCGTCATAAGATCTATAATCGAGTTAAGTATCTCAGATAAATAATTAAATATTATCACGCAGGTGTAGGATTTAATTTTAAAGATTTTACTGTGACAATTATTTATTCTGAGTTATTACATCCTACCAAAAGCACGTCAATAGCTTCAACTAAATGAAGTTAGTTTGAGGGTACAATTTCAAAGAAAAAGAACAGGAACAAGTATACAAACAAAGGTATATGCAATGATACATAATCTATACAGCGCATATAGTTCTAAGTAAATTTTATAAATATTATTAATGAGTAAGATACCTAAGATTTTTCATTAAAAAAAAATAATAAAATGATGAAGTGTCGGTAAAAACTTTAGAGAAACTAATGTCCCGTTCTTCGAATTCTTAAAACATTCTTCCTGGAAAGAAAAGTAGTCAATTAGTAGGCACCCCAGCCAAGTGGTATATTCCGTTGCGGTGAAAGTCTTCAGAGTTTGGCGACTTGTAACAATGGCAGATACCACCGTACTGTCTGTACCATTCTCTCGAAACGTAGTTCTCTCAACAAGACTACCAAGCCACCAAGTATAACCAGTCAGTAAGCGAAACACGTAGGATCCATGCATACAAAAGCATACATACAGAAGACAGTGTTTCGAACGAATCTGCCTTCTATCCGATTCGTCGAGTCAAAAAGAAGATCGTTATCATGTTGTGCAGTATTGAAGTCTTATTTTCTTTTGAAAACACACGCCTTTCTGTGACACAAGTTAAAATTTTTCTACGATTTTCAATAAAAGTTACACAACTCGCGTCTTCTTAAGGGGAGCATACTATTTAGACGGCCGAAAATGAGGCATTTTTCATGAACTATTTTGAAGGTGATAAAATAATTGCATCATTTTGAAATTGTGGTATCATTTTATTCCACCTTTAAAGCATACAAAAATATTTTTTTTTGTTATGAAAGAAAATGGCGGCTCTGTGTGTTATTTGGCCAGGCGTGTTTTGCGTGACACCGAAAAGTGCTGCAATTGTCACGTTCTTTGTAGTGATCTGAAACCAAAAAAAAAACAATTATTTTTCGATTACTGACATGTAAAAGGGAAGGACTAACCTGAAAAACAATTAAAAAGTATAAAATTAAAAATTTGGTAGGCTGTTGAAAAAAATGTTCGAATTTTCAACCATTTTTTCGACAGTTTTTACCCCAAAAAAATATTTTATTTACGCGATATCTTTAAAATTTTAGGTTTGTCCTTCCGATAATATTATAGAGAATCACCTCCCAAAAATTCAGCCAGATCGACCATTAACTTTTTGAGTTACAACATGAGCAGTTTTTGAAAATGTAGTTTCGAGATAATCGCGTTTAAAGTTTCAGTACGATAAAACTATTAGTCTTAGTGACTTACCGATCAATCAGCGATTCCAGACGCATATAATAATCCTTCAGCCTCTTCGAAAAGCTGATTCTCTTCCATTTGTTGTTGTTTTCTGACTATACGACCTGCTTTAGTTTCAGAAACCGTCATCTTGTTCTGCCTCGCTACTCGCACCCTCATCGATGTTTTCGGCGAAAACTTTCAAATAGGTGCCAACAGTTATATCTAAATTGTTCATAATTCTAAGAATGGAGATGTAGCCTTCATTAAGTATCCCAGCAGCAATATAGGCTGAGATTTCAATGATTTTTAATCCAGAATGTAAGTGCTTCGGGGATAATCGCCAAACTGTCGCGTTGAATCTTTCATTGGCATTCTGAGTATGGCCACCCAAGCATCTTTCGAGTAAATCATCCCTAGATAAATCTTCATAAATTGGTAGGAGATGCTGTTTAATCTCGTCGCCAAGTAATGGAGTAAAATCTTAAAAAAATTATACAAAGATATTGTGAAAGAAACGTTGCTCCACCCCAAGCGCTCCAGCTACCAGACTCGCTAGTTTACAGTATGCGGACCCCGGTGCTCTCGACTATGTGCAATAATTCCATTAATATTTAATATTTAGATTTGTCCTTTTTCCAGTACATTCTTAATATATTATACTTTCGAAATATGAAAAAAAATCGATTTTTTGAAAATTCTAAATAGTATGCTCCCCTTAAACTTAGCCTACGGCCGGTTAAAGTAGTTTATACGGAGTAATGACATCACGTGCTACTAATTTTAAATAATAGTTATTTTCCTTTGTTTTTTTAACAAAAACGTTTAAACGATGAAAATGATAACAAATCTAACTTGTCTCTCAATAAATGCATTATACACTGTAAGACTTTATGCACTCAATTAAGAAAAAAAAATGCAAAAAATAAAGCAGGCGTAATGGCGGTCTCTATGTCTAATTGTCAGATTAGATGCATTACGCAGATGCATTTTAACTCACTATTATTGAGAAAAGGACTCTTTTGAATTATACCTCGAATAACACCAAATTTATTGTCACGTGAAGAAGATATATGAAAATATGAATATACCAAATAATTTAACGATCTAATTGAAAATAAGGAAAAATAATGATTATTTAAGATACACCGCTCGTGACGTCATTATTAAGTCTACGTGTGATCACGCGTAGTTGAATAACAGCCTTAACAAAATTCTTAATTTCAATAAGGTCTGCTTATAAGATTGCTTACATAACTAGCAAGACAAAAACGAGACGATCCATTGTAGCCCAAACCATTTTTTTTTTCTAACACACTTCTATACGGATGTCTATAGAGACTTTATATATGCAGGGAAAAAACTTTAATGTCTAAAATATTGTTTTACTAGCCCCTACTTGCTATATACATTGATGTGAGGACCGAGTACAAGGAACTATTTGACAAACTCATTGCTGACAAATATACAAACCACATCAAAGTATACACGGACGGCTCGATTAATGATAGTAAATGCGGATGCGGGATAGCTATTGATGACCAAGATCACTGAGACTTCCGGATGCTTGCACGATATTCTCTTGCGAAATCTACGCAATAATGCAAGCCCTGGCCGTCATAAAACAGACAAATATACAGTAACGTCCAATTGAAGTGCAACACTTGAATTTTTCTACATATCTGTGAAAGTATGACGATTTCGAAAAACCAAAGACATATTTTTTAGGAAATTTCCTTCCCGTTCGAATGGTAAAGGTTTTGTCCCAATCGGATACAAAATGGCCGAATGGCAGGGGTTGGAGTAAAAAAGTGCATTTTGGAACTATTTGAAAAATTCAAGATCTAGTAGTTGCGAGAAGAAATTTATATTTCTAATTAGGGCACGAGAGAGAGCATCCTTCAGCATTAAAAAAAAAACCCCATTGAACCCCTGTAGGATCACTCTAGGGGAAGTTACACCCCCTCGAAGTGAAAACACTTAAATGGCCATAACTTCCGAATTGAACCCCTGTAGGATCACTCTAGGGGGAGTTACACCCCCTTGAAGTGAAAACACTTAATTGGCCATAACTTCCGAACGCGTCGGCCAATCTGGTCCAGTTTCTGCATGATATCATCTTTAATGATACTGCAGATTCTCACAAAATTATTGTTCTCGGAGATGATCCCGTGACGGAGATCTCGAGATTTCGCAAGCGCACTCGAAGCTTCCCCGCCATTTTTCATTAGGAAAGCGATGAAATAGAAGTTTCATTTTTATCCACGTTGTAGCTGAGATTTCAACGATTAAAACGCGCTTTTAAGCATCCAAACACGAGTACGCTAAGGGGTTTAATTATCCGTTTGAAAAAACGCCTAAATTTTGCGAGTTTCACTCGAGGCGCTCGAGGGACTACTACCCTACCACGCACGCCAAGCATTCGTCCCTCGAGCGCCTCGAGCAGAACTTGCAAAATTTAGGCGTTTTTTCAAACGGATAATTAAACCCCTTAGCGTACTCGTATTTGGATGTTTAAAAGCGTGTTTTAATCGTTGAAATCTCAGCTACAACGTGGATAAAAATGAAACTTCTATTTCATCGCTTTCCTAATGAAAAATGGCGGGGAAGCTTCGAGTGCGCTTGCGAAATCTCGAGATCTCCGTCACGGGATCATCTCCGAGAACAATAATTTTGTGAGAATCTGCAGTATCATTAAAGATGATATCATGCAGAAACTGGACCAGATTGGCCGACGCGTTCGGAAGTTATGGCCAATTAAGTGTTTTCACTTCAAGGGGGTGTAACTCCCCCTAGAGTGATCCTACAGGGGTTCAATAGGGTTTTTTTTTTTTTAATGCTGAAGGGTGCTCTCTCTCGTACCCTAATTAGAAATATAAATTTCTTTTCGCAACTACTAGATCTCGAATTTTTCAAATAGTTCCAAAATGCACTTTTTTACTTCAACCCCTGCCATTCGGCCATTTTGTATCCGATCGGGACAAAACCTTTACCATTCGAACGGGAAGGAAATTTCCTAAAAAATATGTCTTTGGTTTTTCGAAATCTGTCATACTTTCACAGATATGTAAAAAAATTCAAGTGTTGCACTTCAATTGGACGTTACTGTATATCCAGCAGCTATCTTCACGGATTCAAGATCTACATTAGAGGCACTTAAAAATGTACAGTCTGCCGACAAACGCGTCCAAGATATTCAATTAGAACTACAAAAACTTCAAGAAGCATACAAGACGGTATCCCTGGTATGGGTTTCATCCCACCAAGGTATTGTTGGGAATGAAAAGGCGGACGACGCGGCCAGAACAGCCACGCTGAAAGTAAACATTGAAGATGCTCCAATCACCACCACCGAGTTCAAAAAATTGGTACTCAACAAAATAAAAAAAATGGAACGACACTTGGATATCAAGCGGACCCAGCAAGCTACACGATATAAGGGAAACCATCTGGGAAAAAGTACCGGACATGGAAAAAAGGAGAGACCAAAGTATTGTGAGCAGGCTAAGAATCGGGCATACCAACGCGACACACATCCACCTCATCACGCATACGGCAAGGAACTTATGCACAAAGTGTAACACACCACTTACTGTCAAACATTTGCTGACTGAGTGCACGGCCACACAAATCCAGCGTGACCAACTCAAGCTACCAAAGTCAATGAAAAAGTGCCTACAGATTAGTGAAATGTGTGCCAAGTGCATTGAATTTTGCAAAAGAAATCAAATTCATGACGCTCTATAAACCTTAAGTATATGTATTAGTCGCTAATAACCACGTTGTTGATGCGACTACAAATAAAGGAAAAAAAAAATTGATGTGAGGGAAACTCGTATAAATATTATTCGAGGCGGAGACCGAAGACTGTAAATATATCGGCGATATGCCTTTGATACCTAACAGCGATCTATCTAAAATCGATAGATTTTATTGCAATGCACTAATATACATACATTGCTCATGATTGACTTGCCTTGCAACATACGAACGATGTTACCAATTATGCTCACTATATTAGGATACAGGGTGGTTCTTTGGTACAGTGAACGATTTGGGATACGTTAAGAAAGGAATGCATACATTATTATAATAAAGGTGAGGTAGTATACAAATATTTTGCGAATGAATGAAGGTAAATGTTTACCGATTTCATAGCCCCCATATAAAATTCAAACATCGGTTATTCAGTTTTGAGTAATAGTCATGAAGCGTCCAATAAAGTTGATACTTTTCCAAAAAAAATAGGTCGTGAGAAATAAAGTATGTCCTTTTAAATCAAGGCATGTTAATTTTATCGAAAGCTAATTAAAAGTTTATCCATAAAGCAGATGAATTGAAAAAGGTTGCAGAGCGTGAATCGAGGTATTTCATAAAAAACTAAGTTTGATTTTAATTGATTTCTATTATTATGCATTATTTGTGTATATTTAATGCGAAGAGATAAAAAATAAACTGCACCATTTGCGTGGATGCAAAAAGATTTTCTCATTTTTATGTGCAAACAGTTAAGTATCTCTCTTTATTAAGTTTAATACTTTTACAATATCTAGATAGCTTTATAATTGTTTTTTGCATTAAAAATTAAAAATGATCATTTATAACGATATTTTAAAATGATTATGAACACGATAAAATACTTTAACGAATGTTTTAAAACTGCTTACGATGACTTCGTATCTGTACTGTTTAATTCGCCAATTTTAGTAAATCAATGAAGTCACACTTTTTCAATCATTGTTTTACCCTTTTTCTCTCTTCAGAAGAAATATTTTGTCAAGACAAAACGAATAAAATACAACATTCAATGAAGAAAATAGCTTATCTAAATTTTATCGTTAGTATTCCTAAAATTACAAAAGATCGATCACATTTAGGGAGCTCTGATAGCTTTGTCCAATTAGTCATAACTATCGGAACACTGAGAAAGCCAGATTTCTCATTGGTCAAAATCGTTCCTCGTGAAAGATTTCGCCAATGAGGAATATAATAATGTAGCCAAACAGCTCATGCAATATATGTATTTATGAATGCGCTTTTAAACTAGGACAATCGACATCTCGATATACCCTAATACTTATATACAGGTTGACGTTAATGATGATCACGATTAAAACTCTAGAAAGAAAGGATAAAAAAAAGTCTAAGTAACATCCAGGTGTTTGTGAGACACATTATGCTTCAGACAAACAGATTCATTATGATAACTTCAAATAATTATCGTCAATAATAGCTAATGTTGCATCCCAGCACATTATTTTCCGATGTCTTTCATTAACGAACAAATCATAGGTTAGTTTCCACGGATTTAGCAAATCGGTATCATAAGTTTTATCGAATTTATGGACATATTGCAGGATATATAAAAAAAGTCTACTGTTATGCATAATAATTAAGTTTCATAACTACAAGATTGCAAGTGTTTTTAAAGTTAAACCTTTGTGAATCTTTTTGAAACAATGTCTGTGTCAATAGTTGCTAGAAAAATATCTTCTTTCAGAATTGTACAATGCACATGATATATAATATAAGTAATATAGCTAAATAGATATGCGAATGAGTCTGTTTAAACAGACGAAATTTTGTCAATGAGCACAAATTCGTGGAAGTATATTTATGCAAGAAACGTGTTTCTTATCTGCTTGTATCTATACCAAGTATCCTTCATTTCCATGTCGAAGGTGTCGCTTCAAAACTAGTCCCCCTGATTGGTGACAGCATTTACAATGAAAACTATACTCCGAAACGAAACCGGCAACGATACAAGAATAAATAAAGAGTTAATGACAAATGAAGGAAGAAAATACTTCTTCAAAGAAATTCATTAATTTATGCTTGGTATAGATCCATCTTAAATATCTTTTACTCGAACGACGAACTCCTTTAAGGAAAATTACCAATAGATACGCACAATTATTATTGAAAACTACTTACAATTATTTGCATGTGAATAGTTTGTCGAATGGTTTCGCATTTTCTAACAGTGTTTTTGCGTAACAACTATTAATTATTGAACCTATCCACTTCCATGCATACTTCCATCCACTTCCATGCTTCCATGAATATGCATCTTCAATGAGAAAGTATATCCCTATATTATATACCTACATTCTTTTTTCGTGGTATGTAGTTTTCTTATTTCGCTCAAGCTCTAGTACCATATTATGCTGTATAAATTTGTAAAATACTTTTAATCGTTTTATCTTTAAATATAAATGCCAGCTCCTAATATTTTTTTCAAATTTTTGATATCTCCCATTACCATCCAGTGATCCGGGTAAAAATGTTAGATACCAAACGAATCATTAATTGATCCTTTTACATGGTTCACATAAAATCACTTCTCAGATCAGTTTTGGATCTATCCTATAGATTGAAGTTGTTTTGTGTAACAAAAATAAAGTACAACATAGTCGCACTAAACGTAGCTGTACGGATCTTTATGAATTATGGAAAATGATTAATCACTGATCTGTCCTATATTTAAAATGTTCACCCGAGCAGATCTGTAAGGAGTAGGAATCGAAACCGATCGGTGTTGAACTAAACAGTATCAAATATTCGTTTAAAGTTTAATAAGAAAAATTATTGGTGATGTTCGACAGATGAAACACTGATCTACGTCCATTGCGATCGGAGTTTGCAGCACTATTAGTCATATAATCGTTTTCAATGAATTGTATACAGAATCATTCAAATTAACAAATGTTTTATTCCTATAGAGGGTATTCCCATTGATTCCTATGGTGGGCCCAGCTTCAGTTTGTACTTTAGTTCTGAATATTCTTGTTACGCCATGTGTATTTGCCTTTGCTCTACGATATGAATAGTAGAATAATGGCAAATGCACATTTTTTCTTCCTATACGTTCTAAGATCACATCACGTCAACATTATAGAATAGTATTTAAGATAATATCGAAATAATAAGTTCATATGCTAGAACCTAATAATAAGGGACCCTACAAAAGAGACTAACATAAAAGAACAAGAAGAGATATTCCGAGATAGAAGTAGGTCGTGCAAATGAGAGCTTGACTGGCTGTGCTGGAAGCCAGGTGTTAATTGAAGAACAAACAACTATAGTTCTGGACTGTGTGAACGTGATAATTGTAAAAAAAAATCAGGATGGTAGGATATTGCGAGAAATGGTAGCATAACATGATATTATAGATTCAGTCTTGTTCATACAAAAATAACAGCAAGTGAAAAAAACCATACAATTTCTTTTTTTATTTTGGAATGTAATGCTAGGCTTATGAAGATAATTTTCTTTAAAGATTTTTTTCCTCCTTCTGATAGCACATCACGAGCTCTTCCTAATGAAGTAGTAATTATAGAACAGTAATTAACTTCAGTTCAACCCAAAGTGATAACTGGTTGCATCTAGAGATACTCGGTCCTGTCAACAATTTGGTTTACACGTACGTCGTAACTATCGTTACTAGAAGAACCTTGGAACATTTTACAAGTTAGCAAATAATATTAGATCATCATATTTTTTCAAATCAGCTACTAGAATTCAACTCATTCGAACATTAAAATTATTGTCAATACGAAAATAATAACACGATACACGTAGCTTTACATGCTAATGGAATAAAATGTAGAATTCACAACTTACGATAAACTATTATCAATGAAACACAATGATTTCATTCCGGATATTGAAATCGCCAAACGTAATGTTCTTCTGTCACTGTTCTTCACATTTTCGTTTAAAACATCGAAGACAAAAATCCTTGTTACACGAAAACTTGAAAGAATATGATTACGATGTATTAAAAAACGTTCAAGCGAATATAGAATATTACTACATTTACACTTCCAAGTTTACGTGTTATTCGGTATACTGTTCTCAGCAGTTTCTACGTGAAACCTTTTAGAATGTAGCACTCACGACGTAATGTAACGACAGGCATTGCCCGGCTCACTTTAAGCAAGAAACTGCTCTCGCCTTACGGGGATCCGGTGCGTCAATATTGACATATTTCTTACGAAACGCCAGACTGCAAGATGTCATCAATCGTGAAATTTAGTTGGAGGATAAGCTATGACGAGCGTCTACTACTGATTTCCAAAAATGAAAAATCAAAGTCTTATACAACCTCGATATCAACACGCTCATTTGGGTGATTAAATATTTTTAAATTTACTAACTCTTTAGTATCTTTGTAATGCTTTTTTTCCCTACTTCATTTGATGATATACGCATAAGGTTGCAATTGGAACACTGTTAATGACATTTCGCCAACGAAAAATCAAACTCGATTCTCCTTTTTAACATAATTTGTATTGTATAGTACAATTTGATAAAATATTTATTGCTTCCCGTAGTTTATCACCTTTTAAGTACTCGTGCGACTTTGTGCAAAGGGAATAAAAATTGTATTAGCCATCCAAGAGATACATGATGAGCATCACGTAATCATCAATCACATATTTGAATTGCTTGAACACAGGAAATTAGTCGAGCCACTATAGTACCATCGAATAATGCGTGCCAAAAGATGGCTTGTCAGGCTTGCCGCACCTATCTAGCTTTAATTTCTATTCTTGATTTAGAAATTATTACTGAAATTCTAAAATAATAACAAATTAGTGTGATCTCAAAATATTGATAAGTCATGTAGATACAGTTTATGGTACTTTACTTTATATATGGCTGAATTATATAAGAAACCAAAATCGTAGAATACTAAAATAAAGCAAAATGAATATGTACCATTTCAGTGTAGATAAAACTATTCATTAAAATCTGCTTGTCACGTTCTCTCTTGAAAATCATTTTTATAATTTAGTTTTTCAACAATCTAATTTAGAAGCTAAACGGTTGAGAAAATCAAGAGGCTAGCTGACTTGTTGTTCACTGATACATCAAAATGGTATTGGATGATAATAAAGTATCAGAATAACTTAGCTTGTACCCACCTACCGTTGTTCTTAACCCTTACCTGACTGCGAGCGCGTATATTGTAACGTTCCATATCTCAGATCCGAACATCCGACCCAGTTTTCTCGATGATGGATAAGTCGCGAAACAATGTGATGATGGAGAGAGAGTATCTGAGAGAATTTCGAATAAACCTATAACATTCGTCATTCATATTCTTTAACTATTTCCTTCAATCTCTCACAGCGATGTAGCAGAGAAATAAAAAATAGGAACATCCTCTCCTAAAATTCCCATAAAATCCCTAGACCCTTTACATTGGTGTTTAGAAGAATGGAAAATTGGGGAAAAAAAATAATTTTTTTCCATAAAATTTGTTTAAAACCTCTCACAGTGACATTTAAGAAATAGGTAGAGTATTCAAAGTCGCGCGCCAGCTGCCATATTGGTCCGCGCGCTCCCTGGTCAAATCATAAACAAATTCGATCTAAAGATCCTACCGGACACCGCTAAATGGCAGACACTACCCCCACTATAACCCAATGTATTACCTAGCCACATATAAGGAGCGGCGACGCGTCAGATGAGAGACCAAGAGAAATACGTGATAACACGAGAGATTAAAAGATATCACTGTAAGGCGTATTAGAAGAATAGTATTTAGAAATTACAAAGTTAGCAACCTGAGGTCCTATCCTACTCAATCCATCCTAATAAAAAGGATCTGCTCATGTTAACGCAATAAAAAGCAGTTATCCCATCTATGTAACGTAAGTAAGACTCCAGCGAAGATAACTGCTATCTTGCGCTGTGGTAATCTTGCATATTACCTAATCAGCAGAAATCACATCACTTCCCTGGGTGTGTTGTGCTCGCTCCAACAACCATTGGAGGTCACCCGGTGCAGCTCGTCGCGAGTTTGCAAACGTGAAGATCTGCAAACTCCTCTCAAATCCGCCCAGTGAAAGTGGTTAGCGCATGGCACAGCGTCCATTTCGGTATAATTCATTTCTTCTAGGCACATCATCCTTCAGACCAGTTAAGACGAATTATCGATTATAAGCTGCAATACCAGTTGTCGGCACGGCGCCCGAATATCGTGTCTTTCAGACAGTCCGTTCAAACTGATAAGTCAAGAATGATTACACTGAATTTTCTAAATCGCATAAAATAGAAAAAAATATATTGTGAACGGTCACAACACATAAAGTGCATTAATTATTAGTTCATTTAATAAACTATCGTGTCGTTTTTATTGTTATAAACGCGTATGTTAATTTATGGACTCGTCCACTGCACAAACTTCATAAACTCACCATCCTCCGTGATTAAAATCACTCCGGTCAAATCGCGAAACGTTACGGTATGCATAAATATAATAATCTAATCAAATGGCAGTTGATGAATTGCTGAATTTCCTTCTAACCCACGGACAGATTTAAGTTTATGATTTTTATTAAAGTGTTTAGGTTTTATCACACAGCGCCCCTTGATATCGGCTATCTCGTATGAAGGTTTAGGGAAAGCGAGATGAACCTTTCTAGAGGGTAAATATATAACAAATTATACTTAGCCAATAGTCCTTACCATTAGCGATTTCATTCAAGTGCACATGGGCATCCATAGCGGACATTCCTGATCAAGAGACTCGGTCGAGTCTCGCGCTAAGTACAGGCAACCCGCCGTATGCGACACGGCCCGCCGAGACTCTTTACTCGAAGCATCTCTTGTACCTGTGTTTCGACTCAAATATCTTATGAACGGCTGTATGTGAGAAAAATTTATTGATACATTCACTCTAGGAATGAAGGGTTCTGAATTGATTGCCACTAAATTCAATGCGTTTAGTGTACAGGATTAGGACGTATTCACATGGCGAGCGAGATGATTTTATTTCAGGTCCGTCGTCGTCGTCGTCGTCGTCGTCGTCTTCGCACGTCCATCGCATTTTTTACACGACAGATGGCGGTGACTGCTTTGCCTTCTTTACCTATTTGTACTCTGTATGGTGTTCGTGATTCACGAATACACAACACAATCAAATACACTTTATACGTGAAGCTACCGTTCATACCGAATTTCCAGTTAGTATAAGGGTGGTTTCACAAAAATTTAGAATTATTAGTTTTTAATAGCATTCGTGTGGAGCGCGCATGTATGGGTATATGTATTGTGACGTTATTCCCCAAAAACAAAATCCCAATAAGAAATTAGACGATAAATGATATTCGGAAAGTAGAGAACCGTACACAAAACACCGTATGATTCTCCCTGAAGAAATTTCGATATTCACAAGACCCGATACGCGATAAACTAAATACTGTTGGGCGCCAGGTGGTCTCCGGGGAGAACACCGCGAGTGCAGGGCACTCGAGATCTTAGAAATTCTGAAGAAAACGCGGGAAAGCTCGGAACAACGAAAGGGAAAAGGAAACAGGTAAGGCGACACCGCCAAGAGAAGAGAAGTGAAACGATAGGAACGGCGACTCCGCCAAGAAGAGAAGAGACAGATAGGTAAACGGCGACTCCGCCAAAATAGAAAAGAGGAAAAATCGATAAATGGCGACTCCGCCAAGATAGAAAAGAGAAAGATCGAGGAACGGCGACTCCGACAAGATAGGAAAGAGAAAGATCGATAAACGGCGACTCCGCCAAGATAGAAAGAGAAAAGGTAATAAATGGCGACTCCGCCAAGAATGTAACGAGACAGGTTCACAAACGGCGACACCGCCAAATAGGGGAAACAAACGAGACACGAATACGGCGACACCGCCAAGATAATAGAGAGAAGCGCGAAGAAAAGTAGAAATAGAAGCGAGAGAGAGAGAATCAAGCGGTCGACGAGAACTCCAAAGTTATACCCGGTTCAGAGGCTAGCTCACCTGGGAGGCGTCGTGGCGTTCAAGAGGCTAGATGGGAGAAGGAATAGACATGCGAGAAAGAGAATAGGTAAATGAAAGATAACAGAGAAAATAAGTAAATTTAACGCACGGAAGCTATATTAGAAAAAGCAGAAAAGCGGCATGCAAGCCATACAACAA